>NW_020291917.1:0-219370 GCF_003184865.1 Aspergillus homomorphus CBS 101889 | reverse complement strand
GGCGGTGCTTCCGGTGGTCTTTCTGGCGGTGCCTCCGGCGATGTCTCTGGCAACGGTGGTGCCTCCGGCGATGTCTCTGGCAGCGGTGGAGTTTCTGGCGGTGCCTCTGGCGATGTTTCCGGTGACGTTGGCGGCAGCGCTGGTGCCACTCCCACTGATGTCGGTGTTTCCCCTGTTGCTACTGGAGGTGCCGGTGGCAGCGGTGATGTTTCTGGCGGTGCCTCTGGCGATGTCTCTGGCAGCGGTGATGTTTCTGGCGGTGCCTCTGGCGATGTCTCTGGCAGCGGTAATGTTTCCGGCGGTGCTACTCCTACTGTTGTTTCCGGCCCCAGTGGTACTACTGTCTCCTTTGGTACTACCACCAGCGTCTCCCTCCCTGGCGGTGGTCTCTCGGCTGGTATCTCGGGCAGTGGCAGCGTCAGCGGCAGCGGTGATGCTGGCGTAGGTGCTGACACCGGAGCTGATACTGGTGCGGGTGCTGACACCGGGGCAGGCGCAGGTGGTGATGCAGGACTCGATGCTGGAGCTGGAGGCGATGCCGGCGCCGACGCCAACGCCAACGCTAATGCCGATGCTTCCGCTGATGGAGATGCTGATGCCAATGCTGATGCTGACGCCACCGCTACTGGTGGCGGTTCTGCCTCTGCTAACGCTAATGCGTCGGCTTCTGGCTCTGGGCACGCCAGCGCTAACGCCTCTGCCAACGCCTCGGCCAGCTCTTGAGGTATGCTTCTTTCCCGCTGCTAAATGATTTGGGCCGTGAACTAATTCGAGAACAGTTTCTTCGACAACAGTCTGCTCAACAAGCAACAATGACAACTACCACTACCACCCCCTTATTAATCACGGGCCACCATCGTGATTCCTCTTTGGCATGATACTCACTCACTTGAAGTGGTTTGGAGGATGATGAATCAGGATATTTTGCTTATAGTCATTCGTTTATAATTGTGTTTATCATGAACTGTCTAATACCGACATGTTATTTAGCTAGGAAAAGCTGATCTAATCTCTTGCTACCGCAATGCACAACCAGCTTACAATTGTCTCTTGCTTCTAGCCTTCTTCCTTTAAAGTATCCCAACTCACCGAATTTCCGACCGAGCCAACAGATCGAAGCTGATCATGGTGGCTGTGAATCTGCTTCTAGGGCTGCAAACCTCCCGATTGGGTTTCACATTCGGTGTTCCGAGATGATTGCTGATATCACGCAGGCTCCTTGTCCGAAAGGAAAGCGAGGCTAAATCAAGTCACCAATGGATGAGCAGACCCCAGGGAGAGTGATCAGCGCTAAGAAATTAGGTGCAGTATCCTCGGCAGCAACTCATGTTTGGCCTCCGCTTATTGCACCACCCCAATGCTTACCCTGTCAGCTTTCTGTTGAACGCGATCCTCATATAAATGCTACAATTCCCCCAACGGCCACTTTACTCGCGAAAGCTGCTTGGTGGATTCCTAACCATCGCCCACAATGCCACCCAAAAATCTCCGACCGTGCAAAGTGCTAATTTCCGGCGGAGGCATCAGCGGCCTCACCCTGGCGCTGTCGCTGGAGAAGCACGGCATTGACTACCTTCTCCTGGAAGCATACCCAGACCTAGCCCCCCAACGCGGGGGCGGTATCGCCATGATGCCGAATGGTGAACGGATCTTAGATCAATTAGGCTGCTACGAGGACCTGCGACGGCGGGCAGGGAGCGTGGTGAACCGGTCGTATCTGCGCGGGCCCGACGGTACAGTCCTGGCGACGGTGGAAAACCTGGACAAGCAGTTAACAGAGAGGTTAGACCCCAGCCCATATCTACTTCTGCCTCGAGACTCTAAGCAACATCATTGACTGTCCCCATAATCCCTTTAGACACGGCTATCCAGCCATGTGGGTAGACCGTCAAGTCCTCCTGCAGACGCTGCACGACCACATCACCGACCGCTCCAAACTCCTACCGAACAAGCGTATTACACGCGTGAAGCACCTCGACGACGGGGTGCAGGTCACCACGACCGACGGCACCTGCTACACAGGCGACATCCTCGTCGGCGCCGACGGCGCCCACTCGACCGTGCGCAAGGCGATCGTCGCGCGGGCCGCCGATCTCGGCCTGGGGCCGGAGTACTTCGAAGAAGAGCGTACGATCTGCCCTCCTGAAATCTCCCCTGCCATCCACCCTCAATACTGATTTGCTCAATATACGACTGCAGATATCCCGTCAACCTATGACTGCATCTTCGGCCTCTCGCCGTACAACCCCGCCCTGACCATCGCCAACGAACCAGGCACCCTCCAATTCATCCTTGGCGATCACCACTCCTACGTGCTGGGTACCTCCGGCCCCGCCAACCGCACCTGGTGGTTCCTCGTCACGAACCGGGCCAGAACAGACCACGGTGCAGCCATCCCGCGGTACGACGACGCAGCCAAGGAGCACGTGCTTCGCGCGCACCAGGACGATCGCATCGCCCCGACCGTGCGGTTGGCGGATCTCTGCGTCGGGGGGCAGGTAAAGACCGTGTATACCCCGCTGCGTGAGTGGGTGTATACGAAGTGGCACCTCGGCAGGCTGGGTGTCATCGGGGATGCTGCGCATAAGGTGAGTTCTTAGTCCCATACCTCAGTTCACCCTGGACTTCGGGTCTGGCCGAGAATCTTGAAGCTAATACCTGATGACTCTGGGCCTAGATGACGACGGTAATCGCGCAGGGCGGCAACCAGGCGATCGAGAGCGCGGCGGCGTTGACGAATAGTCTGGTCAAGGTGCTAGGTAACGGCGGGTCTGGGAGATTGTCTGAAATGGAGATCGATGCGTTGTTGGAGGAGGTGCAGGTGTTGCGCGTTCCCAGGGCACGGAAGATGATGGAGGCGTCTCACAAGAAGCAGATGGCGGATGCGATGGAGGCGCCTGAGTTGAGGCATTTTTCGATGAATGTGTTTCCCAAGGTTATGAGTACGGGGATCTTCAGGGCGTGGCAGGTGTATTTTGGGGAGGCGGTCTCGTTGAGGGCGTTGCCCGTTCCGTATAGGAAGAGAGTTGTGCTGTTTGATGATGAGAAAGTGGAGAAGATGGAGAGGTCGTTGGCGAAGCTATAGGTGTGTGGTAGATATATATCAAATCGATTTGGAGCGGACAATGGAGCTGTAGGTGAGTGCACGAGGTTTATCTACGATGTAGGTTCGCCTGAGGACGCGGACGGGATATGGGGATACCGGCGTAGGGTTGGGGCTGTCAGGTGATTGACCGTCTCAACAAAGTCAATGAAGCAGTCAAGTAGTCCATCTCTGTTCAATGTCCATTAAGTATAGTTCGAATGGTTCCTGGCTGCAATTGCAATTCTTTACATCGAAGCCTAAAGTTAATCCCAGGTCATGACGTCATGCCATATAAGATAAGCTTCTGCCTGCATTTTCTTCTTTGTACTTTTGCAAGCTCAAGATTACCCCGAGATGTCGCACGATTACCATAAGAACCGATGGGCACCCCGCTGTTCGTGGCCGAAGAAGTGCTGTGCACATACCCGATCAGCACCGTGTACGACTCGTGCCCACGGTACCTCTTCTATGCATTGCTGCTAGCTACTTGCGTGACCCGGTGGACGGGATGGCTGTCCGACGTCTTCCTGGGAGCAGCAGCAACATACGCCGGGACTGCAGCTCTTGAAGCCTTCATCTTGGTGGCCAGCCCAGCCCATCATGCCCGTCCATCGCCAGTATCAATTCCCTATATCCCGCCCAGCGACAGCACCACCGACGCTCTGTACGCCTCCTTCCCAGCCCTGGTCACCAACACCACCCAACTCCCCATAATCCCAGCAACCATCGACCTGGACGCGGATGCCGTGCTCGCCATCGTAGTGACAGCCTACCTCATCTTCCTCCCACTGCAAGCCTGGTCGCGGGCCTTCAGCCACTCGCGCGCGCGCTACATCCTCTTCTCCCTCTGGCACATCCTAATGCTAGCAGGCACCATCAGCGCGCTGATCTACTGGCCACGAGTCCGCAACACCCCGACCCAATACGCCTTCTGCGCGCCGGACTACTTCCCACCAGAGGAGACGGTCTCCAGCGACGGCTGGCAGTCGTGGCAACGCACGACGCCGTCGTGGAACAGCAGCATCTGGGCCATCTTCAACAACGTGACGCTCTTCAACTCCCTGCCGACAAGCTGTTACTACCCCTGCTTCAACACCACGCAAATCCTGCGGCAACAATCCGCTCTCGAGGCGACGATCGCAGCCGCCAACGCCGACGAGAACCTCAGCGCCCACGCACGCTCCGCCTTCTGGTCCCGCGTCATCTACTCAGAGCGCTATATCTACAGCCTAATCGGGCTAACGCTCCTCGTAAACGCAACCCTGCTCCTCTACCGACTCCTCCCCTACCGCTCGCGCATCCCATCCAGCCGCATCCGCACAGTCTGGCTCGAGCGCCGCGCAATTCTCCACGGCTTCAAAACAGACTATTACGCGGCCGTGCACTGCGCGTCTTCCCACCCCAAAGACCTCGAACAAGGGCGCCCCGCCCCCGCGACCATCGTCGAGAAAACCCGTTGCGCGCTGTCGAGCGCCGGGGAGGAGCGCCTGTCTGTCCCGTGTCTGATGCGCCTGCATACCCTCGGCTCGTTGGTGCGGTTGCTCCTCGACCTGTGTATCCTGTGTGCGCTTGTTTTTAGTATCATTGTCAGCCCGCTCACGGTTGTTGCGTTCGTCGCGTGGATCGAGTACTATATTCATGAAGATGGGCCTGCGCAGGAGACGCCGCAGCAGGTGGGTCAGTGGGCGCCGCTGGCGTCTATTGGGTTCTTGGTGCTTTCGGCGGGGATTTTGAAGTTGAAGGTTTGGGTTGCGCCGAGGAGTGAGATTGAGTGGGAGATTGGTGAGCTGAGGAGGAGGGTGAAGCGGTTGGAGGAGATGCTTGTTTAGTTTTGGCAGTATCTAGAGTTTTGCGGCTAGTTAAGAAGTGACTCTTCGTTTTGGAAGCTTTTGTTTCCTGACGCGGTAGCTTATTCGAGAAATATATACAGCGGCGTTAAGCTAGGCCGCGACAGTACAATCCCTTAAGATCCCCCCTGCAGCTGCCCCGCCCTTCCCGGGCTCTTGCGCCGACCCCCCAGCACCCTCACAAGCAACAGGCGAAATTGGCCCCATCATCACGCGCCCGCGCGCTGGCACGACGTGAGCAACAGAGCACAGCAATGCTATGTGGGACAATAATAGTAGAGAGACTGACGTGTTGAGTGAACAGTAGGTTAATGCAGGTATCATCTTACATCAATTGCGTCGATTGTGCTTATCGTGCGAAGAGCCCCGACTTCGGAGCCCTCTCTGAACCCCTCCGGAAAGTTCGCCGATATTTCCTTCATTTCTCCATGATTCACACATCCGGCAACAACACAGCAATACATACATACACAACATGTCTTCGAACTCGACATTAGCCATCATAGGATGCGGTAGGACAGAGTCACTCTCTCAGGATGATCAGAGGATAAGCGATTGATTTATCCCAGGGAACATGGGCTCCGCCATCCTAAGCGGGATTCTGGATGTCACGCGCGACGACCCTACCTCAAGCCCCTTCGGGCGCATCATCGCCTGCACCAAAACCGAGCAATCAGCCACGAAGCTACGGGAGCAGTACTATGAAGACCTCTCGCGTGTGGAATTCCGCGCCGGCGATAGCCTCTCCGCCGTGCGGGAAGCCGACTACGTCATGCTCGGCTGCAAGCCGTACCTCGTTGAGGCCGTCATCGCCGACGAAGGCATGGCCGATGCGCTGGCTGAGAAGTTCATCATCAGCATCATCGCGGGGAAGACGCCCGCCGTGCTGGCAGGTTATATCACCGAATATGCCAGCCCGTCCCTTAAGGCTTCCCAGCCCTCTGTGTCGCGGGCCATCCCCAACGTTGCCGCCAGCTTGCGCGAGTCAATGACTGTGGTCGAGCTGCCCGCCCATTGTAAGCCCGAGAACCGCGAGGTGGTCGAGTGGATGTTCTCCCAGCTGGGACAGGTCAAGGTGCTCAGCGCCGATCTCTTCGACTTGGGATCGATGCTTGTGGCTGCTTTGGCCCCGATGTCAGTTGCCGTGGACGGTATTTTGGACGGGTGTGTGGCGGAGGGCATGCGTCGGTCGGAGGCATCCGAGATGACGGCGCAGTGCTTGTTGGGCCTTGCGCAGCTGCTGAAGAGTGGTATTCATCCCGCCGTGCTGAGGGAGAGTATTTCTTCGCCTCGAGGCTGCACGATCCAGAGCTTGTTGACGGTCGAGAAGGCCGGTGTGCGCAGTGCGTTTGCGGAGGCGATCATCAACGGCACCAGACACCTGCATAACCTGCAGAGCAAATAAGGTAGACAAGGACGAGATAGATAACTTAGACAGGTCATACACAAGTAACTCATCCATAGACGAGCGCTCAACGACAGAACTATGATCCTATAGTCTGAGCGCATCACGAATATCAATTGGGACACTTACTCTTTTCAAATGTCCGATTCTTCCCACGGTATTTGCATCAATTCCAACTCCAGTGTGTGAATTATGTAGCCAATGTTTAGCCCATAGAAACTCTAAAGACCTCTGACTCTTCGTAAAGTAAGTAGATGCTTGACTAGCATTATCTTCTGCCAGTTGTGAACCCCAATCTTTACAGTATCTTCCAGGAATCTGCCGTTCTACAAAACAAGTTCTTTCAAAAGCAGCGTCCACAACCCTCACGAAGCGACCCCCGTGTCCGCTCTTGTTCCCATCTTACTCCGCTCAATCCTTGTTCAACGGCTCTCTAACTGCCGAGATGTACTACATTAACCAAATCAGCCACCCGATTATCAATTCCATGGGCCCGGACAGAAAAAGAAAGCTTTGAAAAGGAAGCTTACCGGAATAACCTGCACCTTCTCCAGATCCCAAACCCCGCTCTTTGCATAAATATCATTATTAATAATCTGATGCACATCCCCCAATGTCTCCCCAGTCACCACAATCATACTTCCCTTGAAGGTAGGGGGTTTTCCTTCTTCGGGATGGGATTCAACCATAGCACCTGCGGAAATTCAATTCAGTACATGACAAACCTAAGTCAGGGGAGAGAGCAGCGAAAGGTAATATCTTTCGGATATAGTCCATCCCGGCCGAAACTCACCACCAACCACCATCTTCCCAGCCTCGACCAAGGGTTTCAGGTTGGCGAAGTGTGTCCTGTGCTCAAATGCTTAGTTTTCTATGTCGGTGTACGATACGTCACGAGAATGGAACATACGGTCGAACTTTCATGCGCAGCTCCTGTACGTTGGGCTTATCGGGGAGGATGCAGAGCCATTCCTTCTTCTTAGGGGGAGCAGTGGCCAAAGTGCGGAAGGCGAGATGGCGGGGGAGGGAAGGGGTGGGGAAGGATCGGGCAATGCGGAGGGAAAACATTATGACGCTGAGGATTTGTAGAAAAGCAGCGATGATTCTGAGGGCGGATAGATTGGGCGTCTCAATGTTGTGTACTGGCTGGGGTTGGGAATAACGCGTCGGTGAAGAATGGCGGGGAAGGCGGAGCCGAGGATGTTCCGATGATCGGAGGGTATTCCCGATGGAGCAAATGCTGGATATTTCAATTCGATCGGAGCACGCTGAGATACACCTTCAGCATTTCTACCTACTTACAATGACAGTATAGAGTTGGTGTATATCGGGAAAAGAGGAAGATTCAAAGTCAACCCAACGCCACGTCTACACGAATGGAAAGACAATCTACTAGCGCCCTCGGTTAGCCCTCTCCAACTCCGTCAACAACTGGCTTCTTCAGGCGCGTCATTCTCCCACTTAGTTCGCGGACGCTCAACGTCGATGTGATCCGTCCACAGGAGACACCGCCAAGCTGAGACACTGGCCGCAGTTTCTCCAGGTCAATGTGACTGAAATCCGCATTGGAAGTGCCCTCCTCCACCCAAAAGCGCGTCGCCTTGACAAGCACGACAGCGGACTCGCTCATCCTGGGGAAATGCGCCGCGAACTCTTTGACCTCAAGCACCTTGCCTTCGATTGAAAAGACCGACTCCTTCACGCGGGATGGCTTAACTTGTCGCCGGTGCCTCGTGCAGCCCCGAGATCTCCCACTGGGAGACGCCATACGGCGCATCAGTCGATGTCGCATTGACAGCCTCGATCATCCCCCTCGGAGATGGTGTTGATCACGCACTCCCCCGTCTCTTTCAAGTTCTGGTAGGTGTCCTTGACACGGCCCGGCCGCGAGGAGAATCCCACGATGAACATGGGCGGGTCGTGGTCGACCACCTGGAAGTAGCTGAACGGGGAGAGGTTCTTCGTCCGTCTGTCTGCGGAGACGGTGCTCAGAAAGCCGACGGGTCGCAGCGCGATCCCTGATACCAGGACCCGGTAGTCGTTTAGGGCCAGGCGGTCGCTGGCGTAGGGGTCGATCTCGCGGTGCTGCTTGCGGGCGCTGGCGCCGTTGTCCGGCACACCTTGCCCGTATTCCCAGCCCGGGTATGGGGGCTTGCGTTACTTCAATGGGAGTGTTGGTGTGGTCGAAGGCCGCTCATGCAGCTTGTGCTTTGTCGAAGTCGCTCACGTGCATGACGATCTTGTAGTTGGCTTTGGCGGCCTTCGAGGCTGCTTCCTCGGACGACGCTGCTGGGGCTGTGGCTGTGGCTGTCGCGGCGGCTGAGGAGCTCATTCGGACTGGAATGCGCGGACGAATTGAAGGCATCCCAGGGAAGAGAGATGGTCTAGTTGTTCGTTTAGCATATTGTAATGTTTATCTAGGTGTTGAAACTGATCTTCCGGTGATGAGTCGGCCGACTCTCTTGGTCGCTGCAGCCATTGAGTTGGTATATGTTTGTGGGATACTCGCACAAGTCTGCACAGAGGTGAAACACAATGCCACTGATGTTGCTTTAACTAATGGAAGATGAGAAGCTGATCAAATCCCTGAATGACTGCAACCGCCTCGCTTGATTAAAAATCATAGTCGGTGGGCGGGCCCGACCATCGGCTTGTTCGATCGGGACGCCGTCGGGGAAAGACGCCGATGCCGATATTCACAATTATAAATGTCCCCTACCTCTACTAGCAACGAGGAAGAAGACCACGGTAACAGGTGTTCACACTGATGAATTCCATGCGCATGAGCCTACCTGTCATATGCAGTTGTATCGGTGTCTTAACATACTCCAGTCGATCTCATCGCTGCAGTTTGACTAATCGAGGGTAGCAGCCTAATATCTAGAGTCTGCAATACTGCTCTTCAACCATTGCGATAGCTGCCTATACGACTACGTCATATGCGTCAAGCTCCGGTGAAGCAGTAAAGACTCAGCGCACGGCCCAGAGCCCAATCGATCAAGCTGTAGACGCTAAGTGAGGGTAATCTTTAAACCCGTTCAGGTTGAATCTGACTCACTTGCAGATATCCGGCGGCCCAATAAAACCTCATAGATCTTAGCATTGTTGGCTTGCAATGAAAGTTGCTGAGCCGCAAGGACTATTTTTGGATGTGTAGTTGAAGCTGAAGCATCACGGGATCATCCTCCGACCAGCCCCGGTGCTGACCAATCCACAAAGCTTCATTACTCAGCCTAGTTATTCATGCCTGACGAATAGCACAGAATGAACAGACTGAGTTGCATCGACAATATAAAAAGAACAGTAGATCCGGCTACGTCGTAACGTATATGCACAGCATCACAGTCAAGGTTCTGTGGTAGCCACGACAAAAATGGCCCCAATCAACCTCAACATCCCCGCCTCAGACAAGACTGTCGAGGTCAGCATCATTGATACAACAGCGAACATACAACTCCCCGCTGATGTCTTCTTCGCCCCCGAAATTGGCGGCCTCAAGCAGCTCCGCGCCGGTGCCTACGCCTTTCTCGTCGAGAACAAATCGCGGGACAAGCGAGTACTCTTCGACCTGGGCGTCCGCAAGGACTGGGAGAACCTCGCCAAGCCACTCTACGATCGCCTTAAAGAGATCTTCGCAGTCACCGTCCGCAAAGATGTATCAGATATTCTGACCGACCACAGTATCCCATTGGACACAATCGACGCCATCATCTGGAGGTACGATAAACCCACCAGCCCGCCAGAAGCGCACAAAGCACCGACTAACCATGGACAAAAACAGCCATACGCATTTCGACCACGTCGGCGACACCTCGACTTTCCCACCATCTACATCTCTCGTCGTGGGCCCAGGCGTCACTGCAGCCTCGCTGCCCGCCTACCCATCCAATCCCGCCAGCGTCCTGCTGGAGTCAGATTTCCACGGCCGCGAGCTCGTCGAGATCGCACCCGAGCAATTCACCCTGAAGATCGGCAACTACCCCGCCCACGATTACTTCGGCGACGGCTCATTCTACCTCCTCGACGTCCCGGGTCACTCGATCGGACATATCTGCGGTCTCGCGCGCACCAACACCGCCGGCGCAGCCGGTACAGACTCGTTCATCCTCATGGGCGCAGACACAGTCCATCATGCTGGCCAACTCCGTCCCTCAGAGCATGTGCCCCTGCCCAGCCAGATCGCTCCGAATCCCTACGGTGGCTCAGCACCGTGTCCTGGCGAGATTTTTGAAGCAATTCATCCGAGCCCGGACAAGTATCAGACCTGCGCCTTTTACCATATCCACGTCCGGGAGGATGGGAGCAGCGTAGCGGTGGACCCCGAGGAGGCGCAGCGGAGTGTGATCTCGATGACGGAGTTTGATGCCTCGCCCGATGTGTTGGTCGTATTTGCGCACGACACGAGCTTGGAGGGGGTGGTCGAGACGTTTCCTGCCAGCGCGAATGGGTGGAAGGCTGCCGGGTGGAAGGAGACGGGCAGATGGCGGTTTTTGCGGGATTGGAAGGTGTAATCACGGGCTTGCGGGTGAGTGTGTATTGTACAGTACAGTATAGTGTATTTCTAGCTAGCGATGATATCTCTATCTCTTCTCAATCTATTTGGTTGCATTTGTGTTCGATTTGATGGGCTTTCGATTGGATCGAGTCGACATAGCTAAGTCAGATGCGAAACCAGTACGAAGTGAAGCTAACACGACCGATATGTCAGTAGTGAGGTGCGATAAGCTTGGCAGAATGCCGACTTGGATCTGATATGTGCCTTGTCTGTCTGGCCATAGGCGTGTTGGGTATGCGTTGTTCAAGCATACACTCGGACTTTGTGCGGTACAAACTGTCTTCGCAGAGATCATGCGGTCTGTATGGAATGCAAGAAATGCATCGGTCCTGCACCTTCGAAAGTGCTTCAAGAAATGGAAATCTTACCTCTCCACGATGATGCAAGGACTGAGCCACGACTGCGCTCGTCCACGTCACGTCCCAGGGAGGAATCGTCGAGATATCTTTGGTCGAATTCGGTAGGCACACGTTGTCATAGGCCACTTAGACTACTTCCTATGTATATGATAGCACAGATACCAGGTATACGTTTCTATGACTCTGGGTTTCATTACGCCTAACGACTCAGTTTACCGCTTTACCATGGAATGTGATGATGGCACTTGAATAGGTCGACAATCTTACCGTTGCAAGACATCAACGTGCAGGAATTCTATGGTAAACTCTCTTACTTGCCAATGAAATCTTCACAAAGGTGCCAAGGTTCCCCGCAGATCAGCAAGGTACATTAGGCGTGTTGGTCCACGTAGTGGCTCCTTGCAGCCAAAACTGCTCCATGTGGACCGCCAAGTGGCAACCGCACTGGATCTAGACAGGCCACCGCATACCCTCTAGGCTCCTCGATTCTGCACAAAGAAACGTAACTACACCCTAAGGCCACTGCGATCTATCGGACGTGATGTCATTTGATGCGTGTTATGTGCGAGGCCAATGCCGGGCGTATTTATCTTGAGCGCATCCCTTCGCATCCGTAATCCGGGTCGGTCGCTGAGTTCACCACCCACATAGATTTCCAAAGTCTCAGACAGATAGCACCTAGAGGGATAGCTCGGGAAGAATTCTTCACTCATCTTCATACACCATGGCCGCCTCGTATCATGTCAAGCAGAGAGAAACCCGGCTTCCGTCATGCACATTGGACGTCAGTCACCCACCAGACACACAACTCTGCCCCCTCATTGACGCATTCACAGATAGTGATTGCCGGAGCAGGCATCGCCGGTCTAGGCGCTGCCATCAGCTGCCTGCTAGCCGGACACAACGTCCACATCCTCGAAGCAGCGTCAGAGATCAAGCACGTTGGCGCCGGGATCCAGGTCCTACCCAACGGCTCCCGGATCCTCAAGCACTGGGGCTTAGAGGAGCGATTAACCAAACACTGGGCCAAGGCCGAGGCCTACCGGATCTTCGGCTGGAAGGGCAATATGATCACGAGCATGAATTTAGATGAAACGGCGAGTGCGTACCCGGGCACATGGTTCCGGGCATTCTATCGCCCATACCTGCAGCAGACCCTGCTGGAGCGTATCGCGGAGTTGGGTGGGAAGATAAGCTGCAATGCTAGGATTGTTGATGCGGCTTTCGCTCCGGATGGGAAAACGGCTACAGTCATGACGGAGAATGGCGGACGGTGGACGGCGGATCTGTTTATCGGCGCTGATGGCATTTTTGGGAAGCTCGCCGATCAAGTCTTGGATCATCCGACGCCACCGACGAAGACCGGGGATCTGGCGTATAGGGTCCTGTTGTCTTCTCCGGATGTTTTACGGGATCCGGAGCTTGCGGAGTTTGTGACTAGGCCGAATATGAACTTCTGGTATGGGCCGGATAAGCACGTCGGTGAGTGGCTGGAGGACTGATGTTGTGGACGGATCTAACTTCTTGGCTAGTGGCATATCCTCTGAGTAAGGAGCTTTTTAATATCGTGCTTCTGGCTCCGGATGATATTCCGGATGATTCGAAGGCAAGCACCGTGGCTGGGAATGTGGAGGAGATGCGCTCTCTGTTTGGAGATTGGGATCCTCGGTACGTCGGATAGTGTGGTATCTCTGTTATCTTGTGTCCGCTGACGTATACTAGAATCTCGAAACTCCTAAAGCTATGCAAATCAGTTCACAAATGGCGACTATGCACCCGATTCAACACTGGAGGCTGGTCCCATCCATCAGGCGCCGGCGTTATGATCGGGGACAGTGTCCATGCGACCCTCCCTTATCTTGCAGCGGGGTGAGTACCACAGCTTACCCTACAGGAGCAATCGAAAACCTGACATCTATCACACAGCGCTGGCATGGCCCTCGAAGACGGTGCAGTTCTGGGTGAATGTCTCTCCCGTCTTCCCAATGATGCCAACATCACCAAGTCTTCGCGCGAGTTCCTTCTTGCGAAGCGACATGCACTTGCAGTCTTCGAGAAATGTCGCAAGCGACGGACATTGATGATCGTGACGCGGTCAAACGAACAAAAGGACCTTGAGCATCTTCCTGATGGGCCGGAGCAGGAACTGCGCGACAGGGAGATGCAGATGGTTCCAACACCACCGGGGGAAGCATTGGTGTGGCGCGATCCGGGCATTGCTCCCGAGCTCTATGGCTGGGATCATGTTGTAGAGGTGAGTCTTTGGCTTGTCGTACGTTGTGGAGGGAGATAGGCTGACGGTGGCTACATAGGTCAACCTACATTGGGGCGTGCCTGCAATACCCCGTGCGGTGACGGTGGGTGTCAGGGAATCACGACTGTAGGAGAATTGCTATTCTTTTGCGGAAGCTCAGCAAATATTTTGACAGCCTGAACATAAGCTATCCTGTTCAGGGGTCTCCCTTGTTCATGCTTTGTCGTTACTACATTGATAGTGTATGTATGGAGGCGGATGTGGCTCGAGACGACACAAAGAAATTATATATCCGCAGTAGGTAGAACCTGTACTTGACCTATCAAATCAATGCAACGAAACTTGTCCATATGATATAGTTGATAGATAAGATAAGAAGATGGGCTATAATAAATGTGAGACTCACTATAGCAATTGCGGTTGCAATTGCTATGAATGCCATAAGTGACACAGGTTAGCGAGAATCGATGGAGCATAAGTCTTAAGATGAAGGGAGATTTACGTTTCAGATTATGTGAACAAGAAGTTGTAGTACTTACATCAATTGGGGCTGTGGTTTAGTGGTATAATATTCCCTTAGCATGGGAGAGGTCCGGGGTTCGATTCCCCGCAGCTCCAACTTTTTGCTTTTCTACCTACGGAGTACTTCCACCCCCTCTGAGCATCCAGGTCTTCGGCACAGGAGTTGAAGGATCCTGTTCATTATTTTACACAGTCGGGAGAATCCCGGATCTGTCCGCCGCATTAAAACCGACATTCAAACCCGCGCTTTTTGGTTCCATTCAGGGTTGAGGATAGTGAGGGTTGAAAGGTGATTTTGACCACACATCCATACTTGAAAGGCTTCCATGTACATCATCATGAGCGAAATATTCTTGTACATTCACCTCCAAATCCACAGAGCCAGATTCTTACCCGATCTGACAACCCTTTGCTCTACAAATCGCCGAGCAAATGGGGTCTAGTGCAGACACGGTCCCATAAGCTCATCAAAGTCCGCAGAATTTAATTTCTTCCATCCAGTGAGACCCGCTGACATTGAAATATCGGACCAATCTGATATTACCGCAGATGAAGTCCCCTGATCCTAAGATTGCACTGCCCCACCTTGGCAAGCTGGTCGACCACATGGCGTGAGTGCTGGAGATGAGAGTTGGCCGCTATTTGGCGCTATCCTGCATCGCTTGCAACTCGACCATGATCCTGGAGGATCTGACCAGTGCTCTGCTGGCCCTCTCTCGGCTTCTGCACAATTTTGGTTTAACCTCCCCTGATAAGCCTGGGACTCGCACTGGGTCCGGATGCGCCCGGAGAAGGTGACTGGTGGCTTGGAGGCTCTACCAGACATCCCATGCTGCCTAAACACGCCCTAACGAAGCTATTGAAATCACCGGCTATACGGAATGCAGACGACTGCGAGGGTGGGATGACGGTGAAAAGGCTGACTGTCCCACCCCATCCTTCCCTTGTCCAATTTCACTCAGCCGAGGGAGACCCGTCTCACTCACAGCTCACTTTGACCTTCCTTGCGACCGAAGCCAGAACGGAGATCGGATTGCTTCAAGATGCGTGGTGCCTATCTCTTCCCAATCCTGGGGCTATCCGCTGTTCCATATGTGGATGCACTGCAATTGCACCGGCGTGATGTGCCTGCGACGGTTGAGATACCTTTTGAGCGCAAACAGGCCGTTCAGCCGCTACGGAAAAGAGACAACACTGTTGACGTGACGCTCGACAACCAGGTAAGCTCAATTCCTCAGATTGACTTTACCAAGAAAGTTTGCCGATAGCTAATTCCTCACGAATAGGACTATTTCTACTACAGCATCAACTTGACCATCGGAACGCCTCCACAGAAGATGGTCCTTGCCATAGATACTGGCAGCAGTGATACCTGGGTCAATATCGCAAGCTCAGACGAGTGTTCTGCGCAAGGCGATCCATGCAAGCCTTATGGTCTATTCGACTCCAGCGCCTCGTCCACCTACAAGAAACTCGACACGGTCATGAACAGCACCTACGGAGGCGGGGACAATGCTTACGGCCATTATGCGACCGACAAAGTCACAGTTGGTGGGACAACAATAAAAGACATGCAATTTGCCGTCGCCGAGAAGTCGACCGTTATCCGTAAGTCAATATCTCGTGCCGCGCACAAGCAAGATCTACCCATTCTGATTGATCCTTAGACGGCCTCGCTGGGATTGGATATCCCAGTCTGACATACCAAGCCACGCATGCGGACAAGACATACTCCAATCTCCCACAAGCGTTAGTCGACACCGGCGCCATCAAGTCGCCCGCCTACAGCCTGTGGCTCGACGACCTGCAAGCCAATACGGGATCCGTTCTGTTCGGTGGTGTGAACAAAGCGAAGTACCACGGCGAACTGCAAACCTTGCCGATTGTCCCTTACTTAGGCCAGTATATGTCCTTGGCGATTGCCCTGACCGAAGTATCCGTGGAAAAGAGCTCCAGTCCCAGCAAGTACACCACCGACCTTCCCGTGTCATGCACTCTCGACAGCGGCAGTGCTCTCATCTTGCTTCCCGAGGATCTCGTCAACAAGATCTACAAGGAGCTCGACGCCGCCTACGACAGCGAGACCCAAGTCCCCTATATTTCCTGTGACGCCGCGGAGAAAGACTACAACGTGACCTTCGGCTTCTCCGGCGCCACCATCACCGTTCCGATCAGTGAACTGGTCCTCCCCCTCGCTGAGCCCGACTTTGACAAAGGAGACTGTATCTTCGGTATCGGTCCCGGTAAGGCGGGAATGAATCTTCTGGGCGACACGTTCCTGCGCAGCGCTTACGTGGTCTACGACATGGCCAACAACGAGATTTCGCTGGCCAACACGAATTTCTCGCCCGGTAAAGATGATATTTTGGAGATTGGCACGGGCACCAACGCCGTGCCGGGGGCTACTCTCGTGCCGTCTGCCGTCTCTTCTGCCACGGGCAATGGGGTTGAGCCTACTGGTGCAGCACCAGCGGTGACAGTCATGGTGTCGGGGTCCACGACTATCACCATGGGTGGCAGTCAGGCTACAGCAACGGAGACTACAGCTGCTGCCAAGAGCACCTCGTCGGAGGCTGGTGCGGCGAAGCCCACTGGCAATGCCGGCCGTCTTCTGTCGGGTCTCGCAGGTGTCGGTATGCTTCTCGCACTGTAAATCTCACCGCAGCAAAGACTTGAAAATGTCTATTCATGCGTCCGGACGCAGTTGTCTGGTTTGCTTTCCCATGCCTGAAACCCATGTCATATGACAAGATGCACATAGTTCAAACCATATATGCAAAGCCAGCGCACATAATAACCGTAATGAAAGCATAATACATTGTAATGAGATTTTCGCTACAACATCAATTCTTTATCACGAGTTCTAGTGGTATTAACCACCTTCCTAACACCTCCCCTGTAATCACCGACTGCACTCCCACCGCCATGACAACCCAGGGACCCCCCTGGTAATCCTCCCGCACCCTCGTAACATACTGCAAAGGCCACAACATGAACCCCCCTCCACCGCACCAGCAGCACCCCATAAATTGTTTTCAGATATACGAAGAGCGACGACAGTAAGCTCTCCATGGCAGGCGAGTGCCTTCAGAGGGCTGCATTCCGAAATCGACTGGCTCTGCACCACACCAGCAACGACGATGATGCGCAGATCGGCCTTGAGGTTGCGGATCTTCTCGACGAGATCTACCACCGTCTCGCCACTATCGATAACCCAGTCGGTCAGTATCACCGTGGTCCGATCCTGCACATGGCAATCACGAACGTCGGTTGGATTGTTGGCATGAAGAAACGCAGTGGGGAAAGCGGCGGAAAATCCCGCAAGCCAAAGGCTCCCCACCTCGCATCAACGATATGATCATTGTACATGCTTGGTCTCGCAGTCGATGACCAAAGGTTTCGTGGCCTTGAACATGCTGGATAGTGTAGGTTTCCACACCAACGATGTCGCATAGGTAATGAAGCGCGAGATAAATCCCAGCGTCACGATGAGCCTTCTGGAGGGCCGGACTATTCACTTTCGCATCCCTCGTGGGACTTGCTAGTATCCGTGATGCGGATGTCTCGGGCGTATGGATGGCCTTGAGATTCTCAGGGGGACAAAAGAGCGAGTCTACCAAATCTGGCTGTCGAGGGTCACGACCGGGAGCTTCTTGGAGGTTGAGAAGAGATGGTCGGTTGACAACATATGCATTCGAATGAGTGTTAAATACAGCAGGATATATCCCATTCTGCTAATGGGCTCTGTCCAAGGCGGCTGCTGGGATTGTCCGACTGTCATTTATGTATCATTGATTGCTATGACTGTACATGTTGCTGATACTGTTGCTGCCCTTGGGCTTCGTCCGACACCTCTATATAATACACCATCACATGCACGCAAAGCTCTACTCTTTGGTTCGCACCGACGCATACCCCCCAATGAAATCTGAACTCATTTCAACTCCTCGCCCAAATAAACTCCACCAGCGCCTTCCTCCCCACCGGCCGAACCGGCGCCTCCGTATGCATCGCGCCCGGCACATCCGTCCTGACCATCTCAATCCCCAATTTTTTCGCCTCCTCCTCCAGCTGCGCCGCGGCCTCAGGGGGAATCACCTCATCCTTCTCGGCCGTGAGCAGCAGGATTGGCGGCAGCGATCTCTTCTTGCCACTTTCCTGATGCATACTCGCTGCATCCCCAACTGCCCCCTTTCTGACAGCCTCATCCCGCCACGCGCCCATCCGCCGCAACGCCGCAACGCCATCCCAATGATTCCACAGGAACGGCCACAAATAGCGATACGGCAGCCACCGTTGCGGATACAGACTGATCAGCATCTCCTTGACACTGCTGGAGGGGGCTTCGAGCACCAAGCCGGTAATAGGCAGTGCAGCTGCGCTCTCCCCTTCCTGCCCCGTTCCTGCGTTTTCTCCTGCTGCTACCTCCCCCGCACCACCTACAGAAAGATGCGTCGCAAGCGCAGTACTGGCCACCGCCGCACCGAGACTATGACCCCACAGCACGACCTTAACCTCCCCATCCACATCCCTACCCTCCGTAGACGACACCCGAGCAACATAAGTACTTCTCACCCACCCCAAGAACGCCTGCGCATCGCGCTCAATACCCCGCTGTGAAGCACGACCCGAGGAGGTCCAGTACCCGCGGTACGAGAGCGCGACGACGATATACTCTGTCTCTACCTTTCCCTCTAGGCCGGCTGGGGCGCGGGACAACGCGCGCAAGGTCTGCGAGAGAAGAGGCAGTCGCAGCGGCGTCGAGCCCCCGTTGCCCTGGAAGTAGCAGATTACTACTTTTCTTCGGGGACGTGGACGTGGACGGTCAGCTGGACGCGGTAGACGGCCCTCGCAGACGGAGAGCTTCGTGCCGTCTAGACTGCGGATCTGGGTCTCTGTCCATTGCACCGGGCGGCATTCGCGCTCGTAGTCTTCGATCTTTTCGGAGCGGGAGAGCGGGGGTAGCCAGGCTAGGTAGAGAAGTTTGTCTTGCAAGAGGACGATCCAGAGGCATTTCCAGGTCCAGAGGGCTAGGAGTAAGCCTAGGAAGATGGTGGGGGGGATGAGGATGGGTGGAAGGGTGGTTGTGATCAGGGTGCGGGTTTGTCTCCGGAGATTTGGGATAGTGGGATACTGTTTGAAGGGGAATTGGGGTTGATTTATCCTGGGGCTAGGGGTGGAGGTGTGGATGGTCGTCGCTCGTTGGGTTCGGAGTCGGTGATAGCCTTGGTATGATGTGCGCGGTTGGAGCGTTGCCACTGGCTTCGGTGTCCTAGGGCTGAGGCTGCATTGCGCGCGCGGAAATACCCATTGGCCTCGCATTAACGGTGGTATGCGGACTGCGGTGGGCGCAGCCGTTGGTGTTATCGGTGTCTATCCCTGAATAATATTGTAACAGTGTGTTGAAGTGAAGACGTGTAGTTATGGCTTGGCGTTCCGAAAATCGCTCAAACACTAATGATTATTCTGCCCAGAGCGGTAAAGCTCTTAGTATTCATCTACAGTGTAGTATTTAACCTTCTTGCGCTCTCGAAAAACCAAGATAAAACCACCCCAAGGTTGAATCCATATCACAAGATCAGCTCAGGCTCAATGATCACTACCAGGAACTCCTATTCAGACTAATCGCAGACAATCTTCTCCTGCGACGATCCGGGCACCGAAAAAGGCTCCGCATCACCCAGCCTCTCGGCAGTCAGACCCGCGTTTCCAGGCCGACGCATGCCCGCCTCGAGCTGGCGCTGGTAGGAGACACGGCGCAGACGGGCGGCTTCAGCGGGCGTAAGGTGGAGATACAGCTCCGCGGCAAATACATGGATGGCGACCGCAAGCCAGGCCGCGGCGCCGAAACTGAGGTTGAGCCCCGCGGAGGCCTGGTCGACCCCGCCGGAGCCATGGCTGCCAAAAGCATCGACGAGGACGTGTCGGCCTGTATCAGCCCCGGAATAGAAGGCCTCGCAATCTGGGTGCACTGATTCCACCAAGCTCTGATTTCCTGAGAACATGAAGTCGATGACGGCGCAGGGCCGGGCCTCGTAGTAGCCCTCCGGGCCTAGAGCCAAAAGCACCTTGTCTGTGATGATGCCGATCACGCGCATGGTGATGATGAAGCCACCCTATAAGAGTAATGTTAGTATTTTTCAAATCAGAGCGTTCACGGTGACTGGAATAGATGCGTGACTCACCACGACCCAGGCTCGGATCATCCAGGCACGGTGCTGCTCGATCTGGAGTCTCTTGATGTTCCAGTAGGCGATGCTGATGCTGCCCACGAAAATGATTGTAGCCAACCCTATTGCAATCTGCGTGTCCAAGCGACCGCCGAAGCTGTGCTCTGCTATCATCAACACGCCAGCCATGCCGATGAACGACGCAAGGATGACCACGTAGCCGTTGATACGGTGGAAGAGGATGAGCTTGTGGCGGATAACGGGCACAAATTGCAGGACGGCGAGGATACAGGCTGGAAGGATGGCGCCCAGGTGCAGAAGGATGCCCACGCGACCTCGAGTGGACTGATAGTAGAAGCATTCGCCCGGAAGTGCATTGGCTCGACTCTGGTCTTCAGGGCAAAAGATGTTATCAAAATCGAGGTACATCAGACGGGCGAGAGAGAAGCCGAGAAGTGCCCCGGCGGAAATCACCCAGAGGACGAAGTTGTAGCCCTTGCAGAAACCGATGGGGTTGTAGATCCTGCGTACGACGGCTACGAAGCCGTTGGCTGGGGGGCGATCGACCTTGACCATGGTGGATATGTGCTAATCAAGGAGGTTGAAGAAGACTAAGTTGATGAATCGACTGGAAATGTGTTCGTTTCAATCGATGCGATGAGAGCGTGGGAATTGACTTCTTTGTTTTGTGGAATGTTGGACATGCTGAAAAGGATGTGCATACACTTATATACCTCTTTCACCCTTACTTACACGCAGCCGTTTACATCTGAGTAGCCTAGTCCAGTGGCTGGATTTATTTGAGGAACTCAAACCTCAGTAACAATACCATGCTTCTTCAGACAAGAATTTTGCGAGAGTTTACATTCATCATCGACTACAATCCCATAACTATATCGAACTAGGTAGTGGTTTTGCGACTGCGGCAGCTGGCCAAGAACCATTCAGGTCCGATAGGGGGGTTTCGGCCAGGATTCGACTGGGAACCCATCGACTAAGCTGAATGAGGTATCGGTTTTGCGATAGGTTAGTAGGTGCAGGTGCCCCAACATGCTTACTCTTGGCATGCTGGATCACTACCGTGGACCTAATTAAGGGTGCAAGGTTGAAGATGTTCTCCCGTCGCAACATCACAGCTCCTTTCGGCATCGCCCACTGTCGTCGCTATGGTCAACCACGGACGTTCAGGAGGATGCGTTACATGCAAAACACGACGCGTCAAATGTGATGAAGCGAGGCCCGAATGCCAGTCATGTCAGCGCCTCAGCCTTCGCTGCGGAGGCTACAAGACGAAGCCCGTCAGGATTCGATTCAAAGACCAGAACCCTAAGTTCTTCTGCACCAAATCGGCTCCAAGAAAAGCCCTTCAGGATCGGTGCTCAGTGCCCGATAAATTGCGATCGTTAGCCCAACCCGACCCTGCCGTCCCCTTCTTCCTTCAGCATTATGCCATCATGGGCCGTGACATGGAGTCGACCCGCGGCTTCTTCGAGATATTGGTTCCGGTATATGGCGCCCAGCGGCAGGACTCGGCGCTCTCGCTCGCGGTGTCAGCCGTAGCTTCGGAGATCCTGTCGCTTTGGCGACACGGCAGCAGCTCCCGAGCGTCACAGGAGACTTATACCCAGGCCCTAAAGGGTCTTCGACGGACAATGCAGGATCCTGGTGAATGGGGAAAGCCAGAGACCATGCTAGCCGTGTTAGCGCTTCAATTCTATGAGAATCTGGCCGTGATCTACGGCCGTCACTCCTCCACGAGGGCGCATCACGACGGGGCAGTCTCTTTGCTCCCATTTGCAAGTTCAGATGATAAACATGGGGCTATCAGCGCATACATCCAGAGATATATCATCCATAGCGAGATCTCCTCGGCGATACGCCAAAAAAGGCTGCTGCGGAGCACCGCACACTCGTGTCTGGGGAGCAAAGGACCCTTAGCGGCTCCAGCGAGTCTAATCTCTACACTCGATACAATCAGTGCGTCTGTTGCCGAGTTACAGGCAAGTTATTCGCTAACAGCACGAAATGGCTTCGTGTCTTCGTCGGAGATAATTCCCAGAGATTGGAGGGCCGAGGCCAAGTGCATTGACGAACAGCTCCTGGCTTGGGCGCAGAATGTACCGGAACATTGGCAGCCGCTGAGACTCAGTAGTGGACGAGACATCGATCCGTCGATCCCGACCTATGAATCTGTCTGCGAGGTCTATCTTTCCTGTCAGATTGGGACACTGTGGAATGAATGGCGCGTGCAACGCCTATTACTCGTCAAGATCATCCTCAGCTCGCTTAGTGCGAATCCAATGTCAGAGGCTTCTGAGTGCTTAGAGAATGCGGATCTTGCCAACTACAAGCACAACCTCCAAGACCTCGTGGACTCGGTGTGCTACAGCGTGCCGTTCTACCTTGGCAATCAGGCCGGATACCTGAGCATAGCCGACTTCACCGATCCAGCGATCTTGCTTCCTAGCTACCACTTACTAGCCTCGGTGTGTAAATCAGGTTGTAACCAGCGAAGGCCCAACCCGCAGGTGTCAGAAGAGGAGCACAGAAGCCACATCATCGCTCAAGGGCCGTGGCACATCATGAATCCGCTGAGTCGTCTGTTGACGTTCTTCTGGGAGGATCACGGTCAAGCCATGGCCATGGCATCGTTGCTCAGACCTGGACAGCACGAGTGGATCCGCGAGCAGTTCCTGCGTGTCACTATCCTGCTTCGTATTCCACTGGCTGACGGTGCTGATGTTGAAGGGACATTGTACCCTTTCGACTCGTCTGCTCAGGGGAATGTAGACAGCAGGGTTGAACATCTGGCGAAGAGGATCAGGAAGGGCGCGTTTCTATAAATTGCTCTTAAGGGGATGCTACGGCTACCATGTAAAACTCCAACGATCCACATTATATTGTTCTGATTGAAATAAGTCTATGGTGTAAGGCCCTATAATCCAGCAGAGATACAACTTGAGGCAAACGCAGCGGCACTTCTGATTGGGTGGAGTTGGTACGGAAGGCAGATGCCGCTGACAAAACAAGGTGAGAAGTCACGTGCGAGAGATGCTCACCTCTTGTTCGACTCTCCATCTCTGCATCCAGCATCAATCCAGGACAATGTCGAGCAACACTCACCTCATAGTGCCTGAACAACAGAATGCTAGATGATTGTGGCTCAGAGATGTTATAGCTGGTTTCTGAAGTCCTCAAACCTCTCGCCCGCCAAATGCGACCGTGTGAAAGGCTGGTCCGCAGTATGCCCTGATGCCTGGCTAGAGACGACCTTTCTGACGAGTTCGGGGCATCCCCCCTAATAAAAAGCATACATATATGCCAATCTACCGTCTCCACTTACGATACAGCCGCGCAAGGCACTCAGTGTGGAGTCTGTACTCACCATCGGATCTGGCAGCCGAGGATCAGCAGCCAAGCCTGTCCTTTGGACATGAAACGCGAACAGAATAACAAAATATGGTATATTGAGAAGTCAAAAGCTGCCTTTACTGCAGAAGAAAAGTATCAACAAGAACTAGCCACCACCTTGAAACACTAGGCCTAGTATATACTTCGGGAATATCAACAACTCTGGAGGCATATACAGTGAGAAGAGCAGCCCGAGGTGGATATACACGCTCCGTCCAGTTCGCAGCTCAACTCAAGAGCTTAAGCCAATTCAACCGGAATAGTCAATCACAGCAGCCAGACGCAGGGGTCCCGCAGTGACGGAGCCACCGATGCCACCGACGGAGCTCTCGGCCGGGGTATAAGCGTTGTGAACGGTGCCAGCGTCGGAGGTGATATACGAACAACCGATGGAGGTGCCGTGACGACAGACCTTCATGCCCTGGACGGTCTGGTCGGCGCTCTGGGCGACGATAGCGCTGACGTCCCAACCGGACCAGCTGCTGTTCTCCTCGTCGCCGAAGTCGAACTCGCCCCAGGTGCACGAGTACTCGCCGTAGTCGTTGGTGGGCAGGCTGGAGCCCTCGGCGGCGCCCCAGCCGCCCTGCGAGTTCTCGTCGAAGGCAACGTAGCGCGTCTCACCGGCGGCCAGCGTGAAGTTCAGCGCCGAGTGTCCGAAGAAGCCGTCGTCCGCCCCGTCCGGCCCGATCTTGTTCCAGATGCTCACGAACCAGTCCTCGCTGTTCTGCCCCGTGAACTGTACCACGTACTTGTACTGCCACGCCGAGCTCGCGCTCACCTCGATAATGTTGCTGCCCCAGGGACTGCCCACGTTGCCCACGTACGTGTCGCCGCTGCTGCTCGTCCCGTTGCTGCGCTCCCCGAACCCGCTCGTAGAGTATACCCCGTTCGTCGGGTACGTGTACCACGCCGAGCTGACGCCTGCGGCGCTGCTGCTGGCTGCGGCCGAGGTGGTCGTTGATGTGGTGCTCGTGTGCGCGTGCGTCTTGGTGCTGGTGGGCTTGTAGCCTCCGATAGAGAGGCCAAGGTTGAGGCTGGCGCTGATGGCCAGGTCTTCGTTCAGGTCGAGCTCGACAAAGGCAGCGGCATCGCTGGTGGAAGTGGTGGCCGCGGCGTCAGAGGCGATGGTGGTGACCGCCTCGTAGGTGGTGAGGGTTGGAGCTGCACCGGTGATGGTGCTGGTCACGGTGATGGTGTGGTAGTTCACCACGGTCTCCACAACCACTTCACGAGCAGCCAAGTGTGCCTCCGGGGCACGGTCGGCATGACCGTGGGAGTGCTGTCGGCGCTGGTGGCCGTGAGTGCGAGCCAGGGCCGATTCGGCGATGGCACCATAAAGAAGGAGTGACTTCCACTGCATTGTGGATTGGATTGGATTGGCTGATCAAACACTGGATCTGTGGAATAATGTCGGTTGAGTCAAATGAAAGGAATGTTGTGAGAGTATGCTCTGCGCACGACTGCGATGAATCTGACTGTCTACAACCGACAAGCCACGATGAAAGGAACGACTGGATGATGCCTGCAGGAGAAGAAAGAGAATAGAACGAGGCACGCGGTCCAGTCCCAGTATATAGTATAGATGAATCGGCCCACGCTCACACGGGCGTCAAAACGGATAATCAACCGACGACGCTGGACGACGCAAGACAGCGCCGAGTGGGGATGGACAAGAGTTGAGAATCGTCAGCATCGGATTCGAACAGCCATCGTCTAGTGAGAGGATTGTGCGTCGCAGCCGCGAGGCCTGTCGTCTGGATGGCGCGAGTCCAGACCAGCTGGCGACTAAGGAGGTCGAATCGATAGCCCCGTTTAGGGCAGTGAAACGGAGGGCCGGTTATCGTTTTTTTCCCCCAGTCTATGTGAGGGCCGAACTGGTTATAATCCATCTTTCTGTGGGCTGGCATTCCTGCAGCCAGTGTTTTGATTGTCAGTGTTGACTCCACAACAAGAACTCTTCACTGTCTGTCGATTCAGGTACACAGTCCCGGCCATTGGCATGCCATGCATCCCTACGTAAGCCCCGGCGCCCCCTTGCGTCGCCGACAGGGCTTTCTCACTGGTGATTGGTCTGACAAGAGGAAGCGGACATATTCAAACCATGTGTTCTCCGTGTGCCTGGCCCCCCGATGAGGACCCGAGGGAATGGAGACAAGCTAGGGCAGGTTGCTGGGGCGAATAGCGACATTCCTGAGGCATTTGGGTCTGGACGCTACCGAATCTACAAGTAGCGAACAGAGCGGAGTCATCGGGGTGGGTCAATTCCGAACGACTGATCGCGAAGTTTCTGATGCGAGTTGTCAAATCTGCCTGTCGATTTGCTGATTTGATGGGTTGACAAGTAGGAGAAGTGGTCGAGTTCCACCAGGCAAACGCATAAGAAAATTCGGAAGTAGCGGAGTGGTGGTTGAGGGCTAAGCCTTGTTAGCGTTTCTCTAGCCGTGCAACTCCTTTCCTTTCCCTTCACTTTGATCACCACCACGTGTATCGCTGGATCGATGGCAGTGTCTGATCGACTGATTACTCTATGAAAAGTGCAGAACAACTCCAGAGAATATTGAACACGCATCTCAGCTTTGTGCCTACCTTCTTCAGCCCATGATCGATCGTGATCATGAGCTGTATCTCTCCCTTTCGCCGCCACATTCAGACAAGCCCAGTGGGGCGTCACTTACGTATACCCGCCAGAATTAGTGCTGGGCCAAGGTTGGCGATGACGAATCCACGGTTCCAATTATTACCTTATTCTTTGCCGCTGCCTGTGCCTGAGGGGAAAGTCAAACAAAATTATGGTCAGCCATAGAGAAAGAGCTTGTAGTTATCCTGAATCAGAAGGCAAAGCAAAACACAAATTTTCCCAAGTAGCACACACAAAAGAAACAGATGAGTAAACCTCGACACCACATCCCCAAAGCCCCTGTCTTATTGCCGCCCAGAAAGAATACGCAACCCATGAGAAGTCCAAGCCCTACACATCCTCATCCTCCCACAGGCGTTCTCGGGTGGCTGGATTCGGCATCCCCTCCCCGGCGTAATACTGGCCCTGGGTGACCAGCTCGCGAAAGGTCACCTGGCTCTTCCCCTTCCACGTCTCACGCAGCTCCCAGAACTGGATCTGGAGCTTGTACACAAACTTAGGTTCGCGAAGATGCCACCTCTGCACCATTTCCCGATGCACCCGGAGAAATCGATCCTTGACCGCCGCGTTCACCTCGGATGCCGAAGAACTGATGCTAGATCCGACGGGACAATGAGCAAATATAATCACATTCGTGCACTGGAGCAGGTTGGCGAGGATGCCCTGGAAAGAGGACAAGACATCAGCTCCTGCGCACAAAGCTTGCAGACTCATGCTCTCGTAGCGGCTCTTGCGCTCCTCCCGGTCGACGAGGTTCAGACTCCAGGCTTGGTAGACGACATTCGGCGGGGGAGCAGTGAGAGAAGCAACTTTGCGCGCGAGGGGCGGACCTGGGGCATATCTCCGGGTAGAAGCAAAATCTGAACATAGTGTCGTCTGGAAAGGACCTGAGGTGGGGACCGTTCGACCCGATCAGGTCCATGACAGATACGTCGATTCCTGTGATTGAATGGTCTGGAGACAGGTTAGTATGTTCTCGCTGATAAAGCTATATGAGCTTTGAGACTACAGAAAAATATATATATCACCTTTGGGAGGTGTCTAGAATTCTTGCGCTTCATGCCTCTGTCGATATCTGTCAATCTCATGTGAGAGTGCTCTTGCATTGCCCACCATAAGTCCAACAGCCTCGGCGTCGATTGGATTGGGGATCAAGTCTTGGGCGCCGTTCTGGTCGGTCAGAAGCTGATGCGGGGGATGTGCTGATCCAAGTGCCGTAGGGCCTATAACACGAAAGATCGTGAGGACATTCGCGTGCCACACCTTGTTCATGTGGACGGACGCTTGGGCGACTCGTCCAATGTCTTCGAAACTGGGCAAGTAGGTCATTATGCAGACGAGCAGTTCGGGCGGCAGGCGTAAGAAAGGATCATTTGATGAAGGCATTGCGGCTTCCTGATAGTTAAAAAGCTTCATCTATGTTTGGATGTTCACTGATATGAATAGATCGTTGAGTGAAAGCAACTGTGGTGGAGGTGGTGAGGAGAAAGGGAGAAAGAGAAGATGTGGTCTTCATACACAGATAAACCTGATAACTGCGACGACTAATCACGCCAAATCATGGGGCCCGGGAGTTGAGGTCCGTTTCAATCATGCACTGCGCACCTAGTCTAAAGAAAATCATCATCAGTGCATTTTCAGCACTGAAAGTGGGCGACGAGCGTTCGCAATGATGCAGTTTGGTGAGACGATCACAAAAAAATGATAATAACTCATCTTACCAAGAATCATCCTAGTGAGAAAAGCTTTGCTATATCGAGAGACACAGTCCAAGCATAAATCAAAAGTTGTAATTAACACATGGTGCAACTATCGACGCTGATATCATTGTTTCTATCCATGGACGCCTAATGACACCGACGGGGACCTAGCTATCATCCCACAACCACAGGTCCGTCTGCAGCCCCTCGCGCTCCGCGTCCAACACCAGGTTATTTGTATTCAGCTGATCGGTCGCAGAGAGCATGTAATCCAACGATAACCCAAGACCCCGCCAGTCCAGCGACAGCTCATCCTCCGGATCTGCGGGCACATCGGCGGGCGGAACGGTCGGGATACTGTCCACTTCACCGGTACTGGGCCCCGTCAGTTGCTCGAGCTGCCCCAGAACACGCTGCTGGCTTTCAGGCGTGGCGAGATGACCGCTCGCCAGATCTGCCGTGGCTGGTGATGTGCTGTGTCGTTGAGTCAGGGGCTGGACGAGTTCTTCCAGGAGCTCGATCTCGGACTTGCGGAGTTGCGCGACGCGATTACCGCGCTCGATCATCTCGTTCAGGAGACTGAAGCCTGTTTCCCGGTAGGTCGGGTCCATGGAAGCGTCGGGTAAGATGGCGGAGATGAGGGAGAGCACGAAGAAGGATGAGAATAGGTTCTCTAGGTCGAAGGGGAGGAATGTTTCTGGTTTGAAGAATGGTCAGGTCAGCAAGGAGATGCATAGAGAAATAGAAGAGTTCGACGGACCGAGCAGGTTCTGATCTCGAAGTGCAGATAGAATTTTCAGCGATTTGACAGCGGAGTCAATGCATGCCTGGAGGAGAGTTTGGACAGGGGAGGATAAAGTGCGGAACTCAACGCCCTTTTCATAGCAACTGAGGCGTTCCCATAAAAGGCTAAGTACAAGAGGTCTGGTCGTGACAATGATACACTACTCGTTATTAGTATAGAACTTGCGCTTAGACGAGGCTCCTTACCAAGTGGCATGACAGGGTCAGACGAGTGGTGACGCCCGAAAGCGCATCCACTGAGTTTGCGAAATGGTTGGAGAATACTTCGTCAAGCTCGCGGGAAAGATCAGTCATCTCCTGTAGCACGGAGCGTACCTTTCGCAGGAAGAGACCACCTAGTGTGCCATCCGCACTATATATCGCTGATGAAGTGGTTAACGAGACGACATCGGCTAAGAACCACGTCACTTACTGTTCAACACACGAGCGATCACCTGCGAGATCTTGACGTGAAGACTCAAGACTGCCTCATTCTGCGAGCATGTCCGAGGTTCCCATAAAACCGTCGTGACATCATCGTCATTTACCGAGTAAGGGGAACCCATGAACGATGAGAATTTGCGATCCAGTATGTATACCGTCCACCAGATATTGCTCCATCGAGTAACCAGCTTCTGTCCCAGTTGCTCCACAGGCTGAGCACGATGAAGCCCCTCCACGAGAGCCATTCGCATAGAATGTCCGATCTGTTTCAGTGAGAGATAGTTCGAATATTTATGCGATAATCACTCACATAACAGTAAGCCGTATCTCTCATGTCCACCGAGTAGAAGTAAAGCGCAATCAGGGCAAGAGTCTCGATGGCCAAAGTCGGATCCTGCCACAGCCCTGTGATATCCGGCAACAATGACATCGCCCTCGAAAAATATTTGGTCCACGCAGCAGTGTTGGATACCGTCCGCACCGGGGCCAGAAACGCCTCCCCAAAAGCGAGGATCACCAGAAACTGCACATACCACAGACGTGATTCCTGCACCTTTTTGGCAGCATCCTGGTAAAATTCGTACAGATGGCGGAGGAAGGCGTCCTCGTCGAACAGCCGATACATATTGCTGAAGTGAAACTGTACCGTGCTCACCATATATAGCGCATGTTCCAGCGAAGGCAGACCGCTGGTATCGGGAGCCTCTTCAGAGCTAGCATGGCGCCATGTTATCTGGTACGCATCGCCGTCAACCGCTAGAGGAATTGGCCGCTGGCTATCGGGGTATATGCCCTCTTGAACGATATTGAGGATGCGTCGGCTGAAGGACCAAGTTGAGGTAGGCCCAAGGAATACTGCCTGGGATCAGTCGTGTTGTTTCTGCCGTGAGAGATACCACGTACACCACTTCCGCTGTTGTCGCCCGGTATGTTTGACGTATGTGGATGGAGAGACTAAAAGATTGGAGGCAAACCGGTCATCGTAACGGTCGGCATCGGGAGGAGTTGAGACTGTCGCTTGGAGATTCTGATCTGCATTTGCTACAACGATTAGACAAGCTTTGGCCGGGCCACTGCCGGATCACATACCATCAACCGCTTCATTGACGGTGTCTTCCCTCAACGCACAATGCCGCTTGCTGGTTGGTGAAGGTGGCAAGCACTCCAGCTCTTCAACCCTCCGCTTCAACGATAGGAACAGCCTGAGTAGGAGAAATCGTGGTCAGTGGGTTGAGTAAGGGGTATTGGGCGCATGGCAATTAGGTACTCTTCGGAAACGACGATCTTGCGGTCCTCTTCGAAGACGCAATTTTGTCGACGATGGCGACACTTGTCGCACGGATGAGTTCCTGAGCACTTGACTTTTCTAGAGCGACATCGCTGGCAGCTGGACGGTTTGTTAGTTGTTCTTCTCGTTTGCTCATCTCGTTTGCTAGGGAGTCACGGGAACACACGCGTTGCTGGTCCGCTTAGGACGCTGGGATTGGTTCATGCTGCACAGATCTATCATATTCTGACTAGCAACTTACAGCCTCACCACCACCACTCTTGAACAGGAATGAAAAGAGAGGAAGGGAGCGAAAAGTCAGAGGCAAAACGTGCACGAGCGACTTATCGCGGAGAGACGCCGACTTATCCACTTTACCCCGCATCCTGCAGCTTATCAGCTTATCATCCAAGAAGCGAAGATAAGACGATCCTTCTTGGCATGAAGCAAGGAGGACTGACTAGAATCGTTTTTCATTTGCTACCAGGCAGGCTAACTTGGGTCGGGACATGCAGCTCGCTTCCAGTTGCGAGCATAACCGTTCCTCTCCGCCAACTGATCTGTCTTCATCTCTCCGGTTACCGAGAGAAGCGCAGGCCAGATCTCCTTCTCTCCTTGAGCCTCTTCCTTCTGACGGTGCTCCATCACCATCTCCCTTAGGCTCTGCTAGAAGTGGGTTGGACCCTGCCGTCAGTATTAAGCACGAGTTGCCAGTGTGGTATCGGCAGCAGCCAACAACATACCTTTTCCTTACTCGGGTGAAGCTCTCCGTTGATGAATACCCCCATACTCAGATTGGCCTACACTCCAACACAGAGCTGCTTATCATCTTCCAGAACCTGACGATAAAACGCGTTGATATTGGCGAACTCCTCGTCTGTCGCGTCCCGGTGCCGATAGACCTCATTTTCGATCTTGCTAGTAGTTAGACTCAGCGGAGTCATCCGCTAGATATAGAAGAATTCATCGCTGCAATAGCCATCAGCAACCCAGCAGACACCGCACTCCAATTGATTCAACTTACGTGATCGTGCCGGAGGTGGTCGGGAAAAATAGATAACGATCGCTCGCCGAAACTGGGCGTCGATATTGTTCTTGGTGAAGATATGATGCTCCATGTAGCCCGCGGTGGGCTCCACCCGATACCGTGGCAAATCCGAGACCCCACTGATAAGAGAATGGGAGGTTGCGCAATGATAGCACTCGTTGTAGTTCTCGATCAGCAACTTCCAGTTCGCCTTCAAATCCATCTCCCAGTAATGGTCAAACGTGTACTTGCCGGCAAAGTCGAAGTCCTGCATTCGCGGCTGCTCGTCGATACTCTGGAAAGCTTCCTGCCACTGCACATCTGGGCTCTCGCCAGCCTGTAGGTTCACCCAGACGAAGCCGGCCTTGTCGATATGCACGTGGATGGGGAGTAGTCCATTTTGACTCTTGTCGATCTCCGGCGCTGTCTCGAAACGGGGGGCTTTGGATAGATTTCCCTTCAGCCCGTATGACCACCCATGGTACTTGCAGCTGAGGATCGAGGCGGTCCCTGACCGAGGTTGCACTATGGGGTACGCGCGGTGCCGACAGACGTTGTGAAAGCCATTGATGTTGCCATCACGGTCCTTGGTGCGGAAGAAGGAGGAGCCAGCAACGGTGAAGGATGAGAAGTCACCAGCATTCGCAAATCGGCTAGAGTGCGTAAAGAGAACCCAGCATCTTCAAAATATGGCGCGTTGTTCCAGTTGATACATTGCATCGGAGCGGTACCATGATGTTGGAAGGCCCCGTGGCGGAGGCACTTTTTCGGGTTCGGGGTCAGTAGAAGAGCGGCCAAACAATCGCCACATCTTAAACGATTAGACATGAGCATGTAGTTCAGTCGAACGGGTGTGGTCCGAGGCTCACATAGTCACTATATAAGCTGCTATAGTAAGAATACTCTGAGTGAAGTGGCATCATCCATCCAAGAATGGGGGCGTTAGACCTCCCCGCGAGGTTTTCGTTCATAAGCTACTGATACTACTGATGCGATATCAAGCTATGCGACCAGATAGAATCGCCCCAGATCAACATGTGATTGGCACCAGCATCATGTAAATAAGAATTGAAACAGGCGTGATGAAAGGCACTGGCAGGCAAGAGGCCCGATCGATATATGTCCGGCACGTACCTACTAGAGGCTCCAGGCTTGGGGTGTTGCCTTCCGAATGTGAGACGTAGCTGCTAACGAGTCATCAAGATAGTCAATCAGATTAATTCCATAGTTATCATTTCGATATTCGATAGGTCTTTAGAGTTCTCACTACCTAGTCTGTCTTTCCCCTCTCCTCTACTTTGACCCCCCTTACCTCCCCCCGGCAGAATAATGCGACAAACACCATCCTTATGGGCCTTCTCCGGGCAGAGTAAAGTAGCTATCGCCTCAGTATAGCTTCATTGGCTCCCTCTTACGTTGACTTATGATTGGGTTGTACAACAGAATCCCCTCACAGGGGGTTACATGCACTGTGTACCCCGTGACCAAGTAAGTCACCTGCATTATCAGGCCAAAGATTCCTGCTGCCAAGAACCAGAGCACCAAACCAAATCCCCCATCTCTTTCTCATCATCCAATTCGCAACCAACAATGTCTTTCTCATTACCAACAATTGATATTTCGCCCTACCTCACCACTGACAGGAACCACAGCTTTGAGTCAAACAAAGCCATCGTCACTCAGATCCGCCAAACATGCAGAACAACTGGCTTCTTTCAAATCATCAATCACGGCATCAACCCCGCCTTACAATCCGGCATTCTCGTTGCCGCAAAGCACTTCTTTGCACTTCCCCTTGACTTGAAACGTCAGTACATTGATACGACCGCGAAAAAAGGGTACGAAGAAATCGGGGCTCAGGCACTGGAGCCAGGGAGCAGGCCCGACATCAAAGAAGTTGGGTTTTTTCAGCCCATGTCCCCTACTACTGCAAGGTTCGCGCTGACCGAAGATAATGGATGGGTGGCAGTGCTACTTCGTCGGTTCGGAGCCCACCGTTTGCCACGAACCTCCCTACAAACCGTTCGAATACCCGAACATCTGGCCCGAGCCCTCAATACTCCCCGAGGCGGTCTTCAAGGAACCGATCCTGAAGTACCATGAAGCAATGTGTAGGCTTGCGCAGGTGATCATGGAGATTCTAGTCAAGGGGCTGGAGGATGACTTTCCGAGGTTGAAGTCGGGAGAGATACTGGAGGAGTTCTGTCGCGAGCCCTGCGCGAGTTTGCGGCTGTTGAGGTACCCTGGGCCTTCTTCCAACCGTGCTGCTACCTCTGTCGGTGAGGTTGGGGATACCGACGAGTCTGCTGAGATGTGTCATGGAGATGTTGTGGCGGGCGCGCATACGGATTTCAGGGGAATTACGCTTTTGCTTCAGGATGGAAATCGGGGGCTACAAGTTTTGCATCGCGGGCAGGGATTGGGACAGAACGGTGAGAAACAGGAGTTACAAGGGGTTGGGGAACAACAGATGTGGATAGATGTGCCTTCTACGCCCCATGCATTTGTGGTCAATATCGGCGATATGTTTGAACGGTGGACGGGTGGTTGGTATCGGAGTACAGTCCATCGAGTGGTCAGTCGTTGTGGAGGAGAGAGGTACTCGGTGCCTTTCTTCTATGACGGAAACCTGGAGTTTGTGGTTCGATCTTTGACACAGAATGGCTCCTTGGGTGGAGGAAGGTCTGGTGAGTATGGCCAAGAGACGGAGGAAATGACGGTTAGGGAGTATCTGTTGAAGAAGTTCGACGAGATTTATCTTTGATGCTCTGAAGTCCTTGATACATGTGAACGTACGGCTGTGCCCAAGAGAGATTGAGTAAAAAGTGGGTAAATTTCGTGAACGTTATCGCCTGGACTTACTCTTCCAGCAGGAATTATGATGCGTAAAAGCATGGTGACTTGCTCCGGCAACGACAGCACTTGTTAATCAATCAAGCTCTGTCTTCTGCTACAAGGCTCTCACCCCGCTTTTATGCCATCGCCTCACCAAAGCAACTCAAATCCACTCTTTTGAGCCTAGATCCACCACCCACCTTGAAGTAACCACCGATCCTTGACACTTATATTACTCGCACACTCTTGCTTAGTCGGTTCACGCGTCTTCTTTAGTGCTTCTCGAGTCCACCTTTATTCAAATTCTGATTTCCACACCACAAATGTCTGCTGAAACACCCCAGCATTTCGAGCGACGCAAATACTTGGGGGAGTTGGAGCATAAGGTCGAGGCTCTTCAGATTCATACCTTGAATTTGTCGCAGCTTAATGAACTTGGAATTGACTTACAACCAATGTCTCTCAAAGGGACTTCTGGCCGTAAACCTTTCTTCTTCGAGTCGCATTCCGGTCTTCCAGACCCGGACGAGGAGGAGGTCCACGATACCCAGTCAAAGCTGGACGACGAGGACACTGCTTCACGAGTCCCTTCGACCGTGGAGGGCAGTCCGAAATTACTTGGTCTCACTATGCCTTTCTTTCAAAGTATTATGCGGACAGGGAGACTTGGACTAGGAAAGAGTGAATGCTCGCCCTGACCGTGTTTCCACCTGTCTGCTAACAGCAAGAAATAGGCCGGGTGACTACAAGCCTTACAAGAGTTTGTACCACACGGGTTGGCCATACCATTTTGGCGTTTACCATATGACCGATGTCCATGGGAAGAAACTTCCCACACACCATGGCAGTCATTTACAACAACCTGGAAGGAAAAGATCAGGAAATCCTTCGGGGAGAGTTGTTGATTATTCTTCGAATGATGATAGGTCAGATGAGGAAGCGATACTTACTTTCCCATATGAGAGTGCCGGCAGCTTTGTCCCCCTTTGCTCTTCTCTCCACGTTCTCGTCCGACGCGTCCGCTAATTGTGCTTTTGTGGCCAGATCATGGTCATTTCGTATCTTGGAAAATGGGGGCGTGCGATCGAGGCGTATTGCGATGGCCAACGCCTTGTTTTGGGATGCACTGACCTGTACAGCTTCCGCCATCAGACCGTTGCAGCGTTGAAGGATTTCGCTCGATTATACTATGGCAAGCCTATTGGGGATACTGCATAAGTTGGGTTTTCGCTATGCTTGATTGCGTGTTTATGGGAGTTGCTGGATTGGACCAAGGGTAACGATCAATGGAGTTTTGGGTTTGGTTGGGATGGGAATTTGGCGTTGGAATGTTTTCCATATGGAATACCTTATTTTTCCATATATTACCGCTGTACTTGCTACCTTGTTCTACTATTTTTCACAAGCTTTCAACCACAGACGCCATAGAAGATATGGCTTATCTTTCGTGCTTATTTCTCATTTGGTCTAAAAATTGTCGCCCAGGGAAATGGTCAGCAAAGTAATAGGAAGGACAGGACAGCGTCACCACCATCAAGCCCCATTCTACCTCCTATCAGTCGATCGTATCTAGTTTCAGGATAACCTATACAACTGAGACTTCATTCATTTTGTTTGAAGATGGGTTGAGGCAGTTTGAACATATTTCAGGGATAAAACCATTCAGTTGGCGTCGCTATGGAGTAGTAGAGCCTCGTTCCTAGCCACGCTTCAATAGCTTGCCCTTGCACCAAAGACACTTGCAGCCCTCCTTACACAAAGTAATTTTCAACGTATGAGATCGAAGTCGCCCAGTGTAACTCTCTCAGCGGCTCTGCCCAGCCTGCGAGCACTGAAGCGTGAAATTACAAAGCACCTGTTTCCACAGCAGACGATATGAATGCCAATTAGGACCTTATTTACAGAGAAACTTAACCCAAGAGCTTAGAGATCTTAGACCCTCGCTTTACGACAGCGACTGGCCTCAACTCAAAGCCCTCGTTGAAGTCAGATGATAGCGCCAGGGTAAGCCTCCTACCCACCTCCTCGATATGTCGATACACAGCTTCCTCGCAAAGACTCTCACCCTCACCCCATTCAAATTGACCACGTTCCGCACTATGCACAAGCGCCTTCCCCTGCTCGCGGATCTCCCAAGTCTCCTCTGCAGCAATCTCATCTGGCGCATTCAGTACGACAAACACCAACTGCAGCCGAGGAAAACATTCCTGGATTTCTTCTAACGCAGTGGGTTCTCTCTCAAGCAGCGACGCGGGAACAGCAACCTGCGTGAGCCCGTCGCCGCCCAGAATAATCCGCTCCATAAGATCCGGCTCAGCCTGTCGATCGAGCGGGTCGACAGCGAAGTCATTGAGCTGCGTCGGCGAGATGTAGAGGATATCATGATCTCGCTTGAAACAGCGCGTGAGGATGTGACGCTGCTCCTCGTGGGAGAAGTAGACTTTCAGGCCCAGCTCCTGAATCCAGGATAGGCAAATGCCATGGGCTTCGCGGTTGACGAGCAAGAGAGAGGTTCTTGTGCTGATCGGCCCCAGTCGTTCTGGGAAGAACTCCAGCGCTATGTTTTCATCTGGGGTGGTTGGGTCGTATGCTGGGTGCGAGTCTGTGAGGTGCAGTGGGCCCCAGCATCCTCGCCGGAACTGGAATAGCACGCCTGGTTTGATTTCGTTGGGGAGAGCTAGTTGCCAGATACTGTTTCGGAGTTCGGGGGGTAGATCGGGAAATTGAGTGAACATGATGAGTTTCTTTTTTAATGAGTGTTGGGACTCCGGAGGGATCCGCAAGCGGGAGTCAAGTCGGGTGGTATTATGTTGAGTGGGATGCAGTTTCAAAAGGCGTGCTGGGCGTACAGACCCTTGCTCCCAAGTAATATGTCGCGTTGTCAAAAAAGTGAGCAGGTTGGTCGTATTCAATGATACGCTTGTGGGGAAAAGCTTGATACCACAAGATAATCACATGATCGCGTCTGACGTGAGATCCCTGCGAGATCCCTGCATTATTCAGGAGCCTTGACTGCGCCTCTCCTTTAGGCAGCCTTGTTTCACTCACTATATCTTAGGCCCCCCATTGTTAGATTGGCAAGGGACAGTTGGCCCCAAACACCACAGATCCGCCGCATCCGATCAGAACCAGGAAGGTTGCACTGTTCCTGGCAGCTTGTATCACCATCAGAAGAAGTGTGCTATCTCTGTTTGGATATGTACTTAAATGTACACACCTTGGGGGAGTCTATCATTATTGATTTCCATCACCATATTCCATTTCCTGAAGACCCCTTCATAAGCCAGGCAATGAGGCATGTTTAGATGGTCTGCATTCGGAGAGCTGGATTCTGTCCCGACTAGACCCTTTTAGTTCATGTCATATCCAGCCCTACAGGGATGATTGGGGCTGAAGGGACTGACATGCTTAGCTCTGCGCCAATTTTTGCAAGATCCTTTGGGGGCGGGGCCAAAATGAATACACCTGATACGTCAACTCGTCTGCATGAGTCGTATTGGATCAACCACAATGGCTGATAGGTCGGGACGCTGTTGGATCGCTGCTCGTCCGCCATACATGCAAACTGACAGCCAACATCCTCAATACCTCAAGCAGCCACATAAGCTGACAGACTCGATCATGAAGGTCTGAAGCCATAGATGCCGAGGACGCATATAAGTAGCCGGTCAATTCTCATGAGAATTGGTCTCCCATCAATCAACCATTATCAAGGAACATCTCCCAAGGACAATTTGCTTCCAAGCTCAAAGCACTAGACAACTAGTGAGTCTTCTTTGAAGAGCAAAGTGATCAACTTGTGCTAACGCCCTGTTACCAGTTTCAACCCCCCACCATCCATAACAATGGCCAAGTTCGGATTCTCCGTATTCATGCTCCTGGGTCTGCTCTTGCTGGCCACGGACGTCCTCGCCACCCGCGTCAAGTACAACGCGTACTACAACCAGGTCGTCCACAAGGATGGCAAGGAGGTGACGGAGAAGAAGACCAATTCCGACATGCGAACCATCCCCGACGACAAGGAGACCGAAGTGAAGGACGGCATCCACGGCTGGTCCGGCGGCAAGTACCGGGCCCGCGAGAGCAGATTCAACATGCTCTACATTGAGACGACCTCGACTCTCGCTTCCAACAAGGAGGCCAAGGACGCGGTCGAGGACATGCGAAGCTTGGTTAACAAGCACATCAAATAGAGGTACGGCCTTAGTCGCAGGTCCGCTGTTCGTCTGGGTGATTGAGCTCATCTAATGGGACGTTTGACTAGCCAGGCCCGAGCTCCGAGCTTCTATACATGAGAAGGTGATCTGTAACGGCCGGTGCGGTGAGCTTCTGGTCGTTTGAAGGGACCTTCCCGTTTGTGCGCGACTGTCGCGCTTGACTGATTGTCTTGTCGCGAGATTCTTCGCTGTTTGTCGTTACTGATTTTCGTGCTTTGTGCTTTGCAGACTTGTGCATCTGTCGAGTCTGCTTTTTTGTAGTTTTAATTCTGTCAGAGTGAATTCACAATTATGTACTTAGCTTTACTCTTCTTAAAGACCGCTCCGTGTGCGTTTTCCATACAGCTTGTGATTCATCCACGCGATCTTCCAGCGAACAAGAGCAGTATTCGAGAAATACACAGTTTCTCGAGCCCTCGTACGCTATAGTTATCAGCTTGAATCATTGGACAAGTTGGCGTTTTATGTTCCCCCATTCCCTGCCTTCATTTTACCAATTTCACTGTGTCAGGGGCAAGAAGCTTACAGGACAACGGCATAACAGCACAGATTGGAAGTTGTGCTCGCTGACTAATCAATGCAACTGCATCACCTTGCTCAGCTGCGAGTGTGTTCGATCAAGACAGGATCGTTGTTAGTAACTCAATTCAAAGACCGCTCTAGCCACGCTGTACCATCTTTCAGGGTGTAAGAGCTCGACAACAAAGCATCAAGCCTCGGTGCCCTTCCGACAGGGTCCAGCATTGCCTGACCACCGCCTGCGCCACACCGTGAACACAGAAAGCTGCTGCCTAAGCCTGTACTCCGCAGCGAGCCCTGCGCCCTGGGCGAGCAAAACAGAAAAATAAAATTAATCGCACAAATAGATTCTCATTATCATTAAGCGTGGGATATATACACACAACCAGTGATAAAACGTCTGCGAGTCTCAAGCATGCCCAATCGATACGCCACGTGCGCCCGTGCCCGAGTTTGTAAGGATGTCTGAATGACTCATGGGAAAGGAATTAGGAGGCTTGATCTATTTGTTGGCCAGGATGTAGCTGGGGAATTGTTAGCTGGATTTCATGTGTACAGATAAAAAGGAGGGGGGGTTAAACGTACTAGGCGTGAATGACACCAGGGAACCAGCCCAGAATGCACAGGCAGATGTTGATCAGAAGATCGCAGCTGCAACCCGTGCGCATGAAGACACCCACGAAGGGGAGGAAGAAGGCGATGATGAGTTCGCAACAACCGCTGATTGAGGATGTTAGTATTTCTGCTCGAGGATGTGACATTGCGTGGAGTAAGGGAAACGTACACCGCGCCAGCCATTGTGATGGTGCGATGAGAGTAGTTAGGTGGAAAGGTAGATTTCGTTGGGGTAGTTGAAGGTGAGGTAATATAGGGCCTGAATTACTGAGAAATTGAGGAATTGAGGAACGTGGAAGAGTGGAAGGAAGGTCGGCGTCAGGAGACCTTAAAAGGATTTCGGGGAGAGAAATCGATGACATCAGGCGTGTCCGGCGAAGACTTGAACAGAGTCCATTCTTAACATCATAGGGCTGAGAGTGGAGCGGGCATGCCGTGAGACGCGCCCGCAAATCAATGGCTATTCCACAATCCATGAATGTTTCTTGATAGCCTAATTTATTATGACACAACCAATGACGATGACGAGTACCAGCTAGGACCTTGTGAGGTGTTCTGGCCTTCTTGAGTAGGGCTACACTCAAATTACAGGCATGTTTGCCAAGGAATCGGCCCGGATTGAATGGGCTGCAATGATGTAATTCTACCCCAACTTTGACGCCGTGCCTGGCCCAAGTCTAACTATTTAGTAGCTAGGATCTTTGAATGATCTTCCACATGCTACTTAGCAAAACTCGGTTTGTCTAGAGTTGAGATTGCCGCTGTTAGAAGGATCTTATCTTGCGCGATATGTACCCAGTCCAGAAGAAGGAGCCTTAGCAGGGTTGTGACCAGCCGGTAGGCCATCAATTCCATTGTGCTGAGGGTAATAAAGGAAGAAGATGGCTCTATCAAGCCGCGCCTGGATTGCGGGTATGACATACTATATATCACATAAGAGGTAGACTGAGTATCAATCTGGTGCTCAGGATTGGGCCAATCTAGAACACTGCACCACCCTTGATAACGAGATACTGCTATCTATAGAGATCACGTGCCAGCTTTGATGGGAAGTAACTCGGTGATTTCCTCTCCAAGATAGGCTGTTTGTCATCACGGTAGGGAGGTGGCCATTAACCATGAGTTGCGAAGTGTGTGTGGAAAGTAGAGTAACACGCCTGGAAGAGCCTGTTTGGCTCAGTGTGAATGAGAGTATGACCCGCTTCACACATTCATCGATTTCATCCTTTCGCCTGTGACATGAAAATACGCTTCTCCTTCAGTTCAGCGACATGACAGCCTTCGCTTATCAACTAGCCTTTCCTAATTTCTCTAAAGTGATGTTTCACAGAGGATGCTCGAAATGCAAGTCATACGAAGCTTTAACCTCGCATGGATTCTCATCCTATGCCTGGTCTTAAGCCACCCCTGCTACAAAGCCACAGCGATCGACCTCAACATCCACGATCCAGGTGAGTATCAAAGACGCTTGAACAACGCGATCATGTCAAGAACACGCGACTAATATCTTGGGTCCTAGTGAGTATCAAAAACGTCGCGCGCCAGCTAGCCTGGGACCTTGTAAGCTTTTACCATGGAAACAACACCGGCGATGTGCCTGGCAACCTCCCCGATCCTTACTACTGGTGGGAAACCGGCGCGTTCTTCGGCACACTGATTAACTACTGGACCTACACCGGCGACACTACCTACAATGAGATCACCACACAAGCGATCCTGCACCAGGTGGGAGAGAATCGAGACTTCATGCCGCCTAATCAGACGCGCACGGAGGGCAACGATGACCAGGCGTTCTGGGCCTTCACGGCGCTGCAGGCTGCAGAGAACAACTACACGAACCCTCCCGACAATGAAACTTCGTGGTTAGCCCTGGCGCAGGCAGTCTTCAATCAACAAGCCAATCGCTGGGACTCGACCAAATGCGGCGGCGGGTTGAGGTGGCAGATCCACACGTTCAACAGTGGATACACGTATCGCAACGCGATCTCCAACGGATGTTTCTTCAACATAGCCGCCCGGTTGGCGCGATACACGGGGAACTCGACCTATGCGTACTGGGCCGACAAGGCATGGGATTGGTCCTCGGCGATCGGTCTGATCGGGCCCCAGTTCCAGGTTTACGATGGCACCAGCGAGGCGAACAATTGCTCGGATCTCAACCATGTCGAATGGACGTACAATAACGGGGTCTTCCTGCTTGGCGCGGCACATATGTGGAATCGTGTAAGTCATGGGCTTTCTTGTTTCCTCCCACCGTTGATGGCCAAGAGAGCCAGATTGACTGATTGTTTCTTTTGCAGACTGACGACGAGGTCTGGCGGCAGCGGATTTACGGGTTGTTGGAGGCACAAAGCATATTTCTCTCCTTCAACGAGTCTTCCAAAAACGTGTTTTACGAGTCGGCGTGCGAGCTGTGGAACACCTGTCAAGTGGATCAGTTTTCCTTCAAGGCTTATCTCTTCCGATGGATGGCCGACACGATCAAACTGGCGCCCTTCACCCACGATATCATCATGGCTCGTCTCCGACCAACGGCGCAAGCAGCTGCGGCTCAATGTGTGGGAGGGCACACGGGAACGTTCTGTGGAATGCAATGGACAACAGGGACTTATGATGGGAGTCTTGGCGTGGGACAGCAGATGTCGGCCCTGGAAGCGATCCAGACTCTGCTCGTCCAGTCGGTGGCGGGTCCCCTCACTCACCAGACTGGGGCGTCCAGCAAGGGCGATGGGTCTGCAGGCACAGGGACTTCGGATTCGTCCAGAGATCCCAGTGCGCTCAGACCGATCACTGCCGGCGACCGAGTGGGTGCGGCCATTTTGGCGGTGGGTGCGATCGCTTTGATGCTGGGCTCCACTTTGTTCTTGTTGTCGTAGGGTTTGTGGTGATTGCAAAAGCTGCGGGGAGTGTAAGTTGACTGTCAAGTTGTATGTCGATGAATATTTGTCTGGAAATGATGCTGGTTGAGCTGAGCAATAGCATAGTCGATCATCAATCAATACCAAGATTCCATGACACGCACGACTGACCGACTATTGGAACTTTACTGCATCACCGCCAACCCGATCGGGAAAGCTTCTAGAATGACATAAGCACGTCCTCAAAGCGTTATCATGCGCTAACCTCTTTGTGGCAAAAGATACGCCGAGTCGGTCAATCGGTCCAATCAAAATGGCTTTGTATGGGTGGGAGGCAAATGCCGGGATCGGTATTGTTGGTTTATCAGCCAGTAGTTTTCTACTGTGAAACAAAAGAGGCGGGGAGAGCGAGAGTTACTGTCGCTTGGCCACGGTCTCTATCACTATTTAACTTCTCCTTCTCTCTACCCTGACTTCCGCCAATTGACCCATCCACTGAGCTCAAAAGACGGAATCACAATGGCTACCTCCAGTGCACACCCTTTTGACCCTATCACGCCGGCCGAGATTGTTCTGGCCACTAAGCTCCTGGAGGCTGCGTTTCCCGGCGTCAAGCTTCGATACAAGAAGATTGATATTCAGGAACCAATCAAGAGCGAGGTCCTTCCTTATATCGAGGCCGAGCGACTCGGAAAGCCGCTACCTCCCAACCCGACACGATTGTTACAAGTGCTCTTCCACCGTCTGGACACCGGTGCTTTTCTGAAAGCGTCCTTGAACGCGGGAACACGATCCATCATCTTTGCCAAGGAGTTGCCCAAGGATGTCCAGGTAACTCTCCATTGGGTCACAACCCCACCATTCTTCGGCTGCTGACCTGCCACAGGCCCCCGTAGATGCGGACGAGTTGGAGGAAATCGAGCGACTGTGCTTGAACCACCCCGCCGTACAGGCCGAAGTGGCCAAGCTGCAGCTCCCGGCTGGGGTGACTGTTTGCAACGATCCCTGGATCTATGGGAGAGACGATCCCAATGAAACTCGCCGGCTGTTCCAGTGTTACATGTACATCGTTGCCGCAAACCACCCGCAGAACAACCATTACTCCGCCCCGTGCAAGTTCTCTCCGGTGTTCGACGGCATCACGCACGAGCTGGTCCGGATCGACTTCTTGCCCGGTGGAGCCGATTCGCAGACCACAGAGACCCAACCGTGGAAGCCGGTGAAGACTGTCCAGTATGCGCATGAGTTGCTTGAGGAGCCGGTGCGGACGGACCTCAAACCATACATCGTGCAACAGCCCGAGGGGCCGTCGTTCAACGTGCAGGGTAATGTGGTCTCATGGCAGAAGTGGAGATTTCGCGTTGGATTCAACAGCCGCGAGGGGCTGGTTATCTATAACACCACCTATGACGGACGGAGCCTGTTTTACCGATTGTCTGTTTCGGAGATGACCGTGCCTTATGGAGGTAGGTTCTCACCCCAGTTGTGATATGCATTCACTCCTCGCTGTCAGCATCCGGCAAACACAAGCACTAACCTCAATCTCAGACCCCCGCGCACCCTACCACCGCAAACAAGCCTTCGACGTCGGCGATATCGGGTTCGGCATTACCGCCAATCAGCTGTCATTGGGATGCGATTGTCTAGGCCATATCAAGTACTTCGACGGCTACCGCGCCGACTCGAAAGGCCAGCCCCTCCTCCTCAAGAACGTGATCTGTCTCCACGAGCAAGACAACGGACTGCAGCACAAACACACCAACTACCGCACCAAGGCCGCCACCGTGGTGCGCAACCGGCAACTCGTGATCCAAATGATCTGCACCGTAGCGAACTACGAGTACATCTTCGCGTTCATCTTCGACCAAGCCGCGAACATCGAGCTGGAGGTGCGCGCGACCGGCATTCTGTCCACCGTACCTTTCGACAACGAGACACCCGGCACGACAGTGCCCTGGGGCACGAACGTCGGCCCGGGCGTCATGGCACCGTTCCACCAACACCTCTTCTCGTTCCGCATCGACCCAGCCCTCGACGGCCACAAGAACACAGTCTACTACGAGGATAGCGTCCCGCTGCCGGACGACGAAAACAACCCGTACCTGGTGGGCTACACGACGGAGCAGACGGTGCTGCAACGCAGCGGCACAGCCGAAACAGACATCGCGCGGCACCGCGTATTCAAGATCCGCAACGACGCCTGCATCAACCCCATCACGTACAAGCCCGTGGCCTACAAGCTGCAGACCTCGCCCAGTCAGATGCTGCTAGCGAGCCCCAAGTCGTATGGCGTCAAGCGCGCCCGCTTCGGCACCAAGCCGATCTGGGTGACGCGGTATCGCGACGACGAGCTCTATGCGGCGGGCGAGTTCACGAACCAGAGCGCCGACAGCCAGGGGGTGGACAAGTGGGTGCAGCGGGGTGATGTGGTCGAGAACGAGGATCTCGTGCTGTGGCATAGTGAGTGGCCTCCGTAAGATCTCGGCTAGTGTTTGAGCTGGAGCTAACCGATCGTTGCAGCATTCGGCTTGACCCATAACCCCCGCATTGAGGACTTCCCTGTCATGCCCATGGAGCGAGTGAGTGTGATGCTGCGGCCTGACGGGTTCTTCACCAAGAACCCTGCGTTGGATGTCCCCGCGTCGACCCAGACGTTCAACCAGTCGACTCTGCACCCTGAGCCGGTTGCTTGCTGTGCGCCGGTGGAGAGGCAGGGGAAGTTGTAGATTGTGTTTGTTGCTGGATAGATTTTCTTTTTCGAAGCGTCACGATTGATGATTTGGTGCATAGTCAGATTCATGTTGCCTATTGTCTACTGGGCTTGTAGAGCCATTGCTAATACAGCACATTGTTCTCACCTTGATAAGCGTATTCCACCATTATATGTCTTAGCACATCATAGCTTCGTTTAATAGATTGAGTAGTCACCATGGACCCGATACTTGAGGTTCAAGGCATGAGCATAAGGGCCAATACTGCTAGTCGATCTGAGTCTCAGCATACATACATCAGTACGGAACTGCTGCTTGGATCTCGGCTATTGTCGGACTCTCACATTTCTGGATACTTCGTCCTGAAAGGGCTTAGCGCGCTGCACCCTAGGCTGTTTCAGGCTTTTGACTGCTGACATCATCAGAACATCTCACATTTCATAAGTCAAATGCTCCTGGATCTAAAGGTAGAATAAGCACAACGCAGTCTATACTTTATTATACTTTAATATATATTCTTCAAGAACAGCAAGGATCAAGCATACCACAAAGATAGTGCTCTAAAACCGCAGAACCCCAACTTGCACCTCTAAAAAGTCCATCCCCAGGCACATTATCCCCAGCTGAACCAGAAATCCAAGCAGACCGCCACCGCAACCAAACTCACTAAACCAACAACCCTCATCAAGTCCTATCCAAACTACATCATATCCGAAAGATCCGACCTCCCCGCGTTCACCGTGATCGAAGAGATCCACATCGCCGACCCGACCTGAACCCCGGAATGATCGCCGACCAACCATCCCACCCATGACTAAGCAGCCACATATAATCCCCTCCGACCCCGCCACCGAATCAACTTTGACTTCCATCTTCTCGATATCTCTATCGCAATTCACTTCACTTACAATAAAAAACCACAACACAAACCTCCTACAACCGTCACCATGTGCATGAAGGCCACTTGCTCTAACTGCCGTACGTCTTCACATCACTACCCAGAATCTATGATGGAGGAGCGAGGGAAGCAGGAAAAGCTAACAACCGTGCAGAAAAGACCTCTTGGTGGGGCTGCGGCCAGCATATCCCCTCGGTCATGGATGCCATCCCGGAGAGCGAGCGCTGCACTTGCTCGCCTAAGGTTGAGCGCGAGGGAAAGTCGTATCCTCCTAAGGCTGAGCGATGACTCCCTGGGTGTGTGATTGTTTAATTATGGCGTGGGAGAAGAATCGGGGGTGTTGACGGTGGTGTGGCGATGGGTGGCGTTGGTGGTTGTTGGGGTTAGCGAGTGATTAAGTTGTGGCAATAGTCCCAATGTGTGTATGTATGTATGTATGTATGTACTGCTGATGACGCAGTACTTCAAGAGCAGAGAACAGGGTTCGTGCCTGAATGAAACTGTTTCTTCATTACCTCACGCTCCCATGCTGAGCACTAAAACCTACTGCATCTCACAACGCAACAACAACCCCCTGGCCCCCTCCCCTCTTATCCCCGAATCCCTCCCTAACCACCCTCGACACATTCCTTACCGGAATCCCGTCCAAATCCCGCGCATACGAAGCAACCGCAAACGCGGCAGCGCGCGCATTCATCAAGAAAGCCTCGGGACTCAAATTCCCAACGGTATCCCCAGGCCCATGATAATGCGGATCATACGGCACACCCATCCTACCACCAAACACCTCCGCCTCATGCTGCGTCTTGACCTTATCGGACCCCGTAAACAGTCCCCCAACCGGTATACCATGCCGCATGAACGCCCTGTAGTCGGACCGCCTGATGAACTCGGCAGCCTGGTACGAGACGTTCTGGCTCTCAAAATACCCCTGGAACGTCTTTTCGATATGCCCCGACCCCGTCGGCGCGGAGACATTGAAGCTCGACCCGTCGCCGTCGTAGATCATGTACGCGTAGTTGGGCGAGGCGATCATGTCGAAGTTGAGGTAGAGGCGGATGTGTGCGCGGTCGGTGGCGGAGAGGCTGTGGAGGTAGTAGGTGCTCCCGCGGAGGCCGAATTCTTCGGCGGTGAAGAAGAGGAAGCGTACTGCGTGGCGGAGGGGGAATGAAGTGTTGCTGGTGGTGAGGGCGAGGGCGCGCGCTAGGGCCAGGCTGCTGATTGTGCCCGAGCCGTTGTCGTTGATCCCCGGCCCGGCGTCTACCGAGTCGGTGTGGCTGCCGACGGCGATGATGTTGGTCGGGTCGCCGTCTTTGGTCTGCGCGATCACGTTGTAGGTGAGGCGCGGGGCGGATTCGGTGTGGATATAGAGGGTGAGCCGGAGGGACGGCGTTGCGGTCGTCGTGTTGGACGAGGTCGCGTTCGGCGTGATGGAGCGGAGGAGGCGCTGGCCGTCCAGGAGGCTGATGCCGATCGTCGGCGCGAACGGGCTGCTGGGGTCGTTGGGATTGCCCAGTGTGCCGCGCAAGCGGCCGGCCACGTTGTTGTAGATGATTAGTCCCGCGGCGTTGGCGGACGCAGCCAGTATCGACTTGCTCGCGAAGGAGCACCCCCCTCGTCGCGTGAGGAGGACCTTGCCTACCGCGGAGGAGTCGTAGTCCGACGGGCTGCAGCCGAGTCGTGGCGTGATGGCGAGTTCGGCCGTGACGTTGGTGCTGGGGCTGTGTACCATGCTCAGGGCGTCGATCGTGTCGCCGTTGACTGTCAGCGATTGATTCCCCGTCGTCCAAGTGTGCACTTGGGGCTGTCTGTGTAGGTCGTACGCGCCTGTTTGGAGGAGCTCGTTGTAGATGTAGTTGAGCGTGTCATTGTGGGCAGCACCGCCGAAGACGCGGTTGCGCTGGGGGTAGGAATATGCGAATTCTTGGAGTTTCTGCGTGCCTTCGAGGAGGTAATCGAGACTGATCTGGGAAGAGAGAGTGTCCTGAGGGGAATTTGAACTTATGTCAATAAGTGCTTAATGTGGCAAGAGAGAAGCACGTACCGGAGAAATAGGAGCTCTCTTTGTTGCGAGAGCGACAATGACTGGGGCAAATAACAATGGAACGACTGACTTCATCATAGATAAGGATATAATCAACGATAGCTTGTGGTATAACGATAGTGATTGTGCTAAAAATGGAGGTTATCCTTGGTCTGAAAATGATCCGAGGGCCTCTGATGGTTTTATCTCTCCCCGTCGTAGTTGCCAATTCACCCGATATACTATAGCCAAAGATGACGTTACTCTTTAGCTGGGGTTCATTCCCGTCAGGGTCGTAATTGTGTGACTCTTGATCAGGTCAAGCTCCGTGAGACGTTGACGACATTCCCAGCTCAGATCACCCTTCTCGAGCGGTATGGTCTAGAAGCCGACCTATCACCTTAAGATGCGCAACGTCAAGTACGTTTACAAGGGGTGGTCGCATCTTGCTGATATCGCCAGGCACTCTTTGATAGCCTCTATAAATAGACCTGGCCCGTTATTTTACAATCCGTGGTTGAAGAATGTAACAATGTGGACCAATCAGATTAAATCATAAAGGACATTGTATCGTCATCATAAAAAAGAACGGGTCTCCGCGTCTGGCAAATGGGCGAACGGCGCAGGGACTGATTTGGAGCTGATGTATCGGATGGCTAGGGTGTACGGTGTGAGGTGAGAACGGATAGTCGTGCAACGTTAATCGCCTGTCAATGTCTACCATCAGAACAAGCCCCTGTTGAGGAAGTACCAGTATCCGCGCGGTTCAACACAGTATAAGGGTAGATTCTAAAGAAATGGTGCGAGAACAATCAAAAGAACATTGCATAAAAGAGGTACATAACATTAACATTGTCTTCCAGGCATCATGATCTCTCGTAACGTCTTACATCTAAACAGGAACTATAGCACACAACGAATAGCAAATCTATAGAGCAAACATGGACCATAACCCCAGCAGAATAGTCGTACAGTCACACCAAGATAAACCTACAAGATGATACATTTCCCGCGCGACAGCAAAAGAAAAAGCACAACGTCCCGGCTAAACCGGCACCGCACAGCCAAAGGACGTGGCGACCGTACCACCGGCGCCGAACACCTCGATCAGACTCTCGATGGCAGCCCAGGAGCCCATTCCCGAGCAGGCAAGACCACCCAGGAAGTAAAGTGTGCAAAATACATTCATGGCCCAGCTTTTCTTGAAGCCACGAACCCAGCGTCGCCAGCCTTTGTCGTGTCGGATCGTAACTCCTGTGACCGGGTTGTAACCCTCGCCGGGCAGGGCGGCGTCGACCTGACAGCGGTATCCGACGTACAGAATGCCGGGGAAGGTGTAGGTGAAGTTCAGGATCAGGAAGGCGCCCACCAGACTTGAGATACCACTGAAGTTGGGGACAGCTGCGGCGACAACAAAGGCGATGATCCAGTAGATTGGACCGAGAGCATACCAGAGAAGTCGGCCCCGGAAGGTGGTGATGGCAGGGAAGTGGAGGATCTCCTGGAACACTTCCTGGTAGATGGTCTTCATGCCGATGTTGAAGTAGAGGACTGCAGAGTGTAAGATTAGGGGCTACTGTGAGGGCTTTGGAGGGATTTTGGAGTTGGCGACTTACTGCAGGCGATGATAGCGGTGATTAAGGCAAGAATGTTGCCGGCTAACTGCAGGCCATACGGCTCGACCGCGTTGTTGATGTTGGAGATCGAATATTGGCCCCAGTGTCCGTAGACCTAGGAGGATCGGTTAGTCGAATGAATCCTCTGCTATGGCATGCTTGCAGTTGATGGGTCACTTACAAAGGCACCAAAGAAGATGTAAACAATGCAAATGAAGAGCTGAGCGCACAGCATGCCTTTCCAGAAGTCCCAAGGGTGACGCATTTCCGCCATGAATGAGATGAACAGAATGGCACCACCATAACTGTCTGTAGACGAAGTAAGCTTAAGAGCCTGTGACACGGGAAAGAGCACCAAATCAACGAGAACGGATATGCCCGAGGATCACATACAAACCAAATTATCAACTCCAGTGAACTGGCCAGCAAATCCAGTAGCCTGTTGTTGAAACATGTCTGGAGGGGGTCCGGCAAAGGTTCTGACCGGGCCAATCTTTTTAATCAGAGTGGAGTGGATAACGGCGTTGTAGTCAACTCCGTAGTTGGCGCAGGCCACCAAGCTGGTTTCAAATATTAGTACACCAGGTCCGACAGAGGACGCGCGAGTCGAAAGGCTTACATGATCAAGAAACTGACAATGTTCAACCAGACCGAGGCGTTGGTAAGCCATCCAAGGCGCTGCAGCGAGCGGATGCTGCCCAAGACCATACCGACCACCATCAAGATAACCATGCAGACAACAAAGCAGATCTTGTTGTTGGCCAACTGGGCTAGGGTCTGTGCGTTACCCAGAATAAGAACCGCCACATTCATCAGCAGCTGCAGCGATTGTCCGAGGTTGATGAAGTGACGAGACTTGGAGCCGAAGACCCGGAAGAAGCAGTCGCCAAAGTTGACCATAGGATATCGGCTAGAATCGAGAGCCAGGAACACATTCCAGAGAATCCAACCACTGAAGCCTGCGAAAAGACCGAAGACCACGTACAGCGCGATGGCCGGTCCGAAACCCAAACTGGCGAAGACGAATCTAGACAAGCAATGCGTCAGCTCGTGCAGGCGACTGAACCAGAAGCAGTAGAAAACACTTACGGACAAGACGACCAACCCAAAATATCGGTGGTGATCATGTAGAAGATGGTTCCCCAACTGGCAGTGCGAAGAGCACGGGCCGCAGTCCGCCATTCTTCGTCCGAAACAGCGTTGGATCTGGATGAAGAGCCATCATTCGTGGTCAGGGTTGCTCCGGTCTTCTCCCCGGACGACGATTCATTCAGGTTCTGTGCGTTTTCGTGCTCTCGGCGTTCCTGCTTTTTGCGATTTTCGTGGTGGATGCCCTTGGAGAAGCGGCCCTTGATCAGTTTCTTCACGGTCAACGGTCCCTGCTCCTCGACATATTGGCGGTTCTCTTCCTCCTCCATCTCACGCTCAACCTTCGCCCAGTACGTGAACTCCTCGAAGCTAACGTTGGGATCTAAGCGGGCCTCGAGACCCCAAACGCGTTCAACGACCTTGCCCTCCTGGACATCTGTGTAAGAGGGTGGCAGCCCCTTGGCTGGAGCCGGTTCTTCGACCGGCTGGATCTCGGTTGTCTTCATGAGAGGTGTAGTGGAAAGGGCTGGAAAGATCAGTTTAATTATCTATACTTGGGGAAGATTAAGGGTCAGGAACTTGGAGAAAGGAAAAGCGGGAGGGGGCCGCTGTATAAGAGCGTCGGAGACAGAACAACCCGCAGGCACGCAATTATGGGGAACTTCCCTGCCACTTTCTGTGACTAGGTGGCTTAAAACTGGCAGACTAACTGAACTAGAAAGCCCCGTAGCAATTCCATCCGGGCTTGCTTGCATGTGCTGGATCCGCTACCCACGGTTAATGCCATACCACGCGATATGTGGCCAATGATGGAGCCCTATTCAAAGACAATGACCTAGGTAGGCCCGACATAGGCCTCGTATGCTTCTCTAGTCTGGCAGACTGATTGGAGGATGGAATAATTTCTCCAGAAGCATCCAGCTATCATTCTAAGCTGTGGATGACCAGAGTAGGATACCCAAAATAGGATCGCTAATTGGACAAGCTCGAGTGTTCTGGAAACCAAGCGGTGGCGTCCGAAGTGTGCCAGACCCACGCAATTGGAACCAGTGGTGACAATTAGCTATTACCGTGGCGCGATAGCCACGAGCTGCTAACATTTTATCGTGCCGTGCAGCCCGGATGCGAGCCGCCCGGATATGAGCCGCTTCCTTGTGTTTGATATTATTCCGGACGATTCAGGCATCCGGTACGAGAAAGAATCAGCAAAAAGTGGTTTGTGGGCTTGCAGTCCATATGACACAATGTCTGACCAAGGCTATTGTGTGGCGTAGCTGATAGTAGCCTGCATCAAGCACGTTATCGGGATACAGTATGAGGACTGCGGTCAATGCCTCCTCCCTCCTGCACTGGGGTTCAATGGCGAACCTGTCTTGGACGGGGTGAATGTAGTGTCTCAACTTCAACGACCCAGCCAGGACATCACCGAATTAGACGTCGTGATGCGCTTTCCAGACCATTGGGGTGTTATTGCATGGACCAGGATGGGGCACTTCAAGCATTTCCGACGGAGGCCCGACTTTTGGGTCATCAATGCTCCACGACATCCCCTGATTGGTAACAGGTGTGGAGATGCCGGGGGCAAAGGGAATTCTGGCTGCCGCAAAACGTGGAAACGCAGCCAGCGTCTAAACTCATTCGGTGACTTTGGCAGCAGTTCTGCAGTTTCTGTTTGTCATCGCTCACTTACCATCTGCCTCTCAGCTTGCTTCATGGGAGGGTGGAAGACGGGGCCGGAAAAGACGAGCTCAAGTCCGGAAGATACTGTATGTTTCCTTGACTAATAAGCTATCAAACTAGAAAGCCATTGATTGAAAATCCATGATAAGAAGAGAGATCTTTCTCCGGGTCCGCGTGCGATTCGTGGACCCTCCATTTGAAAAAGCTGGGCATAGTGCTTGTTTTTCAGGGCCTAAAGCTTGGCCAACACCCATCCGAGGTCCGACGTCGGCTTCACTGCCGGGCATAGATTGTTTAATTTCTCCGACAGGCACCAAGCAAGGCCATGAGGATCAAGATGGTGCTGACTGGACTGATTTTTACCGACTAGTTTAGCTGATGCGGAATTTATCGTGAAGAAAACCTAGGTCGGCGCTAGAAGGAGTTTTGGTGCGGGCGGCGTACGCCGTGCAGCGATAGTGAATTTAGTGAACCTAGCAGGGTTAACGTAATCGGTAAGCGAGCGGAACGCGCAAGCGAGTGGAATGCCCAACTCGTGACTTCCGCATTCCCAAAACATAAGGCTTTTGATTAACGAAATCAACCACCAAAATGGCTATATTATCAAAAGAATATAAGGAACAAGAAGACAGGATCCTCTTAGCTATTGAGGCTTTAAAGAATAATCAAATTCCGTTATTATAAGAAGCAGCGTGTATTTTTAATATTCTGTAAACCACCCTCTGGAACTGTGTTAAAGGAGTCAAATCATAAAGTAATATATATATTATTTCGTGTAAATTAATTCTTACAGAGGAGGAGATGTTAGAACAGTAGATTTTCTTTTTAAATAAGTAAAGGCTTGCCCCTAGGCCTTACTATATTTATAAAATAATATCTATATTAATCCAGAAATAAGAAGTCTTACTGGAGGTATTAGATAAGGCTTTAATAAAATAAAAATAAGTATATAACTTTATTAAATACTATAACTTTTTAAAGATATATTTTTTTTACTAATATAATTATAAAAGAGCTCTCTGCAAAAATCTGAAGCTTATTAAAAAATAATTTAACTATATTTAAAATACTATATTAGAGAACAGAATTATAGATAAAAATATTTATAACTTTAATAAAACTAGATTTATTAAAAATTTAGTAGCTACTGCTAAGGTAATAATAAGATCGTATTATATAAATAAACTATTTCTTATATAGCCTGGAAATCATAAGTAGATAATATTAATTAAATATATTAATATCTCAGGCTGGGCCCTGCCTCTGTATATTATTATTAAAGAAAAGATATATATAGAGGCCTGGTATAAAAATAATATATCTTATTTTTAAAAAATTAATACCTCACTAAATAGTTAGATAAGTAATAAAATCAGATTATATTAGTTTAAATATTATTTTATTTCTTTAATTAAAAAATAGTAAGTTGAGAAATATAGTCTCTTAATTTTTAATAAATATAATTTTTATTTAATATCTTATTTTGATGAAATCTGCAGCTAGAATAATATTATTTTTATTTATATATCTTTATATTTCTTATATTTTTACTAGTCTTTAGATATTGCCTGTTTTATACTGTTAAAGAAGATATATAGTAGTTTAATTAAATAGTTAATTTACTAAAAAATCTATTATATTAATAAGATTAATTTCTTGAATATATTTTCTAAAGCCTGAGAATTTATCTTTAAAAAATTATTTATATAAAATATCTTTTCAGTTTCCAGCTTAGTATTTTTCCAGCTAGATAAGATACTTAGAAAACTGATATATAGTTTATAAGAGATTACTTCTACTAGAAATTAAACTATTATTTTTTTTATACTAAAAATACCTAAGAATACAAGGCAATTAAAGAAGTATAAAACTATAATTAAGAGATTACTATATAAATATATATAAAGTCCTCCAGAGTCAATAAACTATATTATTATATATTATTAAAAATTATAAAATTATGTTAAATAAAGTAGTTTTACTTAAACAGGAAAATTATAATTTACAGGCTGCAGACAAATACTAGACTAAAAAGAGAAAATAAAATAATTACTAATTAATAGACTTTAAAGAAACTACAGTTTATAAAGTTATACAGCTTTTTTACTGGACTCGTGAGAAAAATAAAGTTTTAGAAATCTAATAGTCTAATTCTGCAGCCGGTAAGGAATAGCCTTGCCAGTATGCGCCATCTCGCTGTTCTTTGTGTAATAAAGTTGGTTATATATAGATATAGTATCCAGCAAGAGTAAAATACCAAGAAGAGGCAATTTGAACGGTGTAAAAAGGTTGATATTTGACTTCAAATTTGTATATAAAGCAGAATTACGAGTTGGGCGTTCCACTCGCTTGCGCGTTCCGCTCGCTTACCGATTACGTTACGAGAAAGGATGAATAAAGGGTTGTGTGCCGAATTGCTGCTATCTTTGTTCATTTGCACTTGCCAAGAATTGTTTTGCCATTTTGCTGCGGGTAAAATTTAATCAGCTACTTTTCACTCCGTTGGTGTGTGTGACATTTGCCGATGCTCTGTATGCATAGCTACTGTTATGTTCGGTATAGTCAGCTATGCATCGTGGCATAATTTGGTAGGAGCGAGTGAAATGCAGCCAGCAATGTCTACTACATCCACGAATCTGACCCCGAGCCGAAATATGGTCTTGTTAATGGCTGTAATAATGCGTTTCTCAGTCAAGCGTATCAGTCTCTTCCTTCTTTCTTTCCCGAACACCACACCACCACATCAACCCCGGGCATTTCAGGTCAAGCACAAACACCAATTGGGCCACACTCCGAAAACAAGTCAGAAACTTGATTCGAGCCGACCGATGAGTATTATTTAAAATTGATGTAAAAGGGGCTTAGTGTAATATTGCTACAAACTATATCTGGTCTTTACTGGATCAACAGGCTTCGCGTAACATGATTAAGCTTAAATCTTCGAGTATCGGTCCTCGCTGGATACATGTCATCCATTGCCCTCTTGAAAATGCATACTTCGAGATCGTGTGAATCTAACAGTCCCAAACGTACTAACTGTTCCTTGTTGAAGGGACTCTCGATTCTGAGGGATGGTATCCGAGGATGAAAGAAATCCTTCAAGAGTAATCTGGTTGCCTGTGTGAGCTCCGCGAAGAGAAGCCCAAAAAACACTTCTCAGCGCATGCTGTGTTCGGATCCAGATCCCAGGCAAGCTGAGCTGTCATAAGGACGCTGTATTGCCTAAGATTAGTGGGCACTCATTCAGTCTTGTTGGCTTTTCCTTGGTTGCTGACTGCAGTATTGATCGATAAGATAAATAATATCAAACACCGTGCTCGATGTGTTCTCCGTCCGCTCATGATACAAACATCCACGTAAAATGGTCGGTACTTCGCAATACACAAGAACTGACATCCTTTTTCAGCTGAAGCAGCATACCACTGACATTGGCTCCCACTTGTATGCTGGGCTTATTGAATTGAATCGCTTTCGAGAATGGTGCCAAGATAGCTCCCCCGCAAAACCCCTGAGAGTTAATCTCAATGGCCCAAAATTAGGCATTACTAATAATTGGTAAGCATTGATGAAATGCCTCTCACGATTGTCTATCTAGAAAGACAAACGGATTAAGTCCAGAAGGGCAGAATGTGCTTTATTCTGGATTTCACGGTTGCCTGAAAACTAGGCGCCCACGATCCTGAAGGAGCTCGTTCACAACTATAAAGAACGGGAAGGGCCACGACCATCGATAATATATCGACAGATAAACAATATACCAAGTGCCGTGGGTTGCGGGAACGTACACCATCTAATCAATTCATCCCAACCAAATACTCGACATCATGGCCCTCATCAATATTTCCATCACTTCCGACCCTGTCTGTCCATGGGTAAGTTCGCATCTCGGATATGGTTTCAATATCTGGGTACTCCCCGCCCGCTGATATTCTCGCAAAGTGCTATATAGGCTACCGCCGCCTCACCAAGGCTATTCGCTTATACCAGAAGACCTACCCCGGTGGGGGTCGAGACACGGTGCGAGTGAGCTGGAAGCTATATATCCTAGACGCGAACGCGCCAACGGAAAGCATTCCGTACATGGGTGACTATTTCCCTCTGCTTCCGCAAGATCAGCTCGTCGTGTAGCTAGCTGACTATTTCTGGACAGAGCGAATGACCCAAAAGCTCGGCGCAGATAAAGTCGCCGGCACTCAAGCCCACCTCCAGCGACTGGGCCGTGCCGACGGAATTCACTTCCGATTTGGTGGCAGAATCGGGAGTACCATTCGGGCGCACCAAATGATTATGTTGAGCGAGTTGCAGGATCAGAAGAGCGGCGATGATACCCGTGCCGGTACGGCCGGGGTTGTCGAGGCGATCTTCCGGGCCCATTTTGAGGAAGAGCAAGATATCACTGATCCTGAGACGTTAATTCGGTTAGCTGTACAGGCGGGGAGTGGGCTGGAGGAAAGTCAGGTCCGCTCGTGGCTGGAAGAAGGGCAGGGGGTAGCGGAGATCCAGAGTGAGGCGCAGAGGGCGCGCGATGAGGGTATCCAAGGGGTACCGCACTTTCAAATTGGAGAGGGGAAGGGTATGCGAACTCTGAGTGGGGGGCAGGATGCGTCGGATTTCTTGCAGGCTCTGATTGCATATAAGGAGGGGTTGGGCGGTACTACTGAGGACAGTGCGTCGAGACAAGTCTCGATTGAGAATGCATGCTGATCCTGGAATAAAACGGGCGTTTAGCATGGGGGACTCTTCACACTTAGCGTGCTAGAAATATGTGTTAATCTTTCGAGACAGTATTGACGTGCACCTTCGACGAGAAACTTATAGTCTGCGAGTGCACTGTTTGTCGCACAAGGCCACAAAAATAGCAGCAAGCTCTATATCTTGCATCTTGGAAGAAATCTTTGTCGCACCACATTCAATGCTGGCATACCATCAGAGCCTCAATCTATATAGACCCGTGTCAAGCTGTACTTAGTAAAGTACACGCGTCGATTATGTTATCATTGCTAGATCGAGACTCTTGAACTCTTGGGCTTAAGCCCGACGGAAGGGTGAGAAGCCAAGTTTTCCATCAAGACCTTGAGTTTCTCTGGTGCTCCTCATGGCTTTGGGGTGGCTGATATTTTGCATCCACTAAGGGGAGGGTACTCATGCAGGCGACCGTATCCGGGGCGAGCAGTAATGCTCAATCACAGAAGGACTGGCATTATTCCAAGAATCATCCACTCCGATGATCTGACCGCAGTCATGGGGTTAGTCATGGACTAGAAGAATCACTTACCACCTGATTTTGATCCCTTGGGAGATGCACTGGCACATGAGAAGAGTTTAGATCGTGGCGTGTTGAGCTGCAGACGTTGTCATGATATGACAGAGATCTAGCGATGGTAACCAGAGGTTGTGTGTAGCCTCACTCAATTCATAAATGGCTTCGATAGGTTGAGCGGTTATGCCTGAGTTGTTTCTCAGTATCTTCTGGTTCGATACTGGAAGTAAAGCAAGCGAAGCTAAGCTCTAGGCACTCCACAGGCCAGCGTTTGTCTTGGCAGCCAAGCCGCGTGGCGAAATGGAGAAAAATGCTCCATACCGACTTTTGACTGCATTTCAGCCAATCAGAGCCGGTTCTGGCCCGTTTGAAGCGGTGATGCTGTGTTATGCCTAAGTGGTGAAGGTACAGTACGAAACTCAGTAGACATTGATGCCTACAATAGGATTGTTTCCCTTCCCCCCTAAAGTCCTCTCTGATTGGTGATTATAGATAGCATGAGAATAGAAAATAAAGGTCGATTCTCTCAGAGAGAGTTGATCCCTAGAATTACTGTTAGTGAATATTCCATACAACCTAACACAACTATGGAGGCAGATACCCAAACATCAGTAACACACACTAGGATATTCCACTCCCACCTTCCGCACTACTCCTCCTTCTTACTGATCCCTTTAACACATGTTTCGTTGTCGTCTAGAGAAAGTATCACACCACAACCCTTCCCCCTCCCCTCTCCAATATCCGTCCAGAGTAAAGGCGTCCACGCGATGCCACTCCTCAACCTGCCGCCGGAGCTCGTCCTGATGGTTGCAGCCCTGCTCGACCACAGGGCGGGCGTCAACTCGCTGGCCAAAGTCAACCGCAAGCTGTACAGCATCGTGAACCCGCACCTCTACCGACACAACGCGCGATTCCACAAGTCATCGGCCCTGGTGTGGGCCGCGCGACGGGGCATGAGCGGTACAGCATGCCACAGCATCCAGGCAGGGGCGGATGTCAACATCCAGGACCGGAAAGCCCTCACGCCGCTGTGCATCGCTGCCATGAAGGGTCGTGTCGACGTCGCTCGCCTCCTGCTGCAGACGCCGCAGATCGACGCCAACCGACCCAACGCCGACGGCAACACGCCCCTGATTCTCTCCATCACCTACCGCCATCTGAACGTGCTCCGCGTCCTTCTCGACTCGCCTCGCGTCGACGTCAACGCGGGCCATCTCCTCACGCCCTTCCTCCATGCCGCCTTCATGAATAATGTCAAGGCCGTGAAGCTTTTGCTCGAGAAGGACGGGGTGAATGTGAACGCACAGGACCCATCGGGAAATACGGCCATCCGGTACGCAGCGGCCTTCGGGTACCACAGGTTGCTCAAGCTTCTGATTGAGGATGGCCGCGTGGAGATCGATGCAAAAGGAGGGGAGAATGGGCAGACACCGCTTTCCCGCGCAGCGTCGACCCTCTTCGATGCTACGGTTAGGCTGTTGCTCAACACTGGGAAGGTGAATGTCAATTCGAGGGATAACAAGGGACGGACTCCTCTGTCGTGGGCGGCGGAAACAGGGGCTGATACAGCCGTGGAGTTGTTGCTCAAGCAGGGTGGTATCGAGGTTGATGTTCGAGACAAGGAGGGCTGCACGCCGCTGTCCTTGGCCTCGAAGAACGGTCATGAGCAGGTGGTTCGGCTGTTGCTCGAGACTGGAAAGGTCGATATTGACTCCGTGAACCACAACGGCTGGAGCCCCTTGTTTCAGGCAGTGGTACACGGACATGAAGGCGTCAAGAATCTGCTCCTCGAAGCTGGTCAGAGGTGATGTTGGGTGTGTAACTTGATGGCTTGGCGGAAAGAAACTCTGTACAGTACATAACACACATAACATCGCGAAGCATAGAATGAATGAGTACTCCCATTTTTTCTAGGGCGAGGTTTCTTGGCTCACAGCGAGAAAAAGGAAACAAGGGAAGCTGTTAAGAGAAAGGTCTTTCAGGCCCGACAGACATAATCTATTTGCAGGGTAGGAAACTGCAAGGCATAATGCATATACCAAGTACAGTACATTAAACTTACAACCATCTACTCTCTTAAACTAACCCACGTGCCATTATTGGACGACAGCGTCATTGTCAAATTCTCCTGCCAAGGTCTACAATCACGACGTTCGAGCACCGAGAACTTCTGCGCAAGACAGACGGTCACATACCCAGCCTCAGTCAAAGCAAAGTGCTGACCCAAACAGATCCTTTGCCCTCCACCGAAAGGGAGGTATGCTCACGATTCAGGCCGCAAGTCCTCCCACCTCTCGGGCCGAAAGCCAAGGGCATCTGTGCCAAAGATCTCCCCACGCCGATGCATCGCGTAGATATCGCCGATGGCCATCGTGCCCTTGATCACAAGCACGGGGTCGAGCCCCCGGAGCCCACCACCCACCGGCAACACGGTATCGCGGTTGGCGAAGCGTGTAATTATCGGCATAGGAGGATGCAGCCGCAACGACTCGTGCAGACAGTAGCGCAGGTACTTCATCTACTTCAGCTCGTCGTAAGTGGGCGGGCGACCGGCCAGGAAGGCGATCTCCTCGCGCAGCTTGCGCCACGTCTCGGGGTGGCGCTCGAGCATGAAGAACAAGTTACTCGTTAAACTTGCGGTCGTGTCGCGGACGGCGAGTAGGATGTGTAGTAGCTCGTCGCACAGACGCGTGCGGTCCGTCGTCTGCTCGATGATCGTCTCCTGGTACAACGACACCGGCCGGTCGCGTTCTGCGAGTATCTCGTTGTCCTCCTCGACCTTCCCTAACGCATCGTCAATCACCTCGCCGACGAACCGATGGCAGGCCCGGATGCTCTCTTTGGCTCTGGCGTCTCGGTGGAAGACTCGCAGGATGCCCAGGCGCATGCGGGTCTGCATGGCGGCCTGAGCGTGGTTGAACGCGCCGGCGACATGCGCGTCTTCCCCGTGTTCGGCGCCCGGAGACTGGAGTTTGCGGAGGGTGTGGATGCAGCGCCCGGACAGGTACTCGGTGGCCGAGTCGATCGAGTAGCAGAAGAACAGCTTCTGGAGGTCGACGGGGCGACCGTCGGTGGGGATCAGAGCCAGCAGATCGTCCATCAGTGAGTCAAATATCGACAGATCGGGGATCTGTGTCTTGGCGAAAGTGGGTCGCAGCAGTGCGCGTGTGTGCGACCAGCTCCCTCCGTCCGTCGTCAAAATTCCCTGTCCCAGAAGGGGGCCTGTGGGTTCGTGCTGTAGCCGTGGAAGTTCGTCGCCAGGATTGCTTTGATGTTGCGTGGCTCGCGGGTCATCACGATCGGGGTGAGCAGTTGGCGCTGTTGGTGCGTGTGGCCATATCGCGCGAATCGCTGTTCGTTTTGGACCAGAAAAGTGCGGGATCTAGCTGCGCGCTGGGTCCATAACAGGTGATCGAGACCGAGCAGAGGATCTCTGGTGGGTAGATGAAATGGAGGCTGACATTGATGCTGCCTGGCGAGCCAGTATCGTTGCCACTTGCGGTGGAGAATGTGGATGGTAATCAGAATGAGAAGGACAATCATTAGAGATTTAGCCCCGAAGAGAGACCCCATGGTTGAATGGAAACGGTTATTGGCGAACCGCCGAGGGATTCCTGCAACGATAAGACGATTAGGGCTTCACCAGTGGCCGGGAGAAGCGTTGAGCTGATGGCTTCGTCGCGTTCCCCGCTGTGGCTCAGAAATAGGGGTGATAGCTGATAATTTTGAGCATGACATGTGCATGGCTCTCGGTGGACAGTTGCATAAATAATAGTATGCAAGCCAACACCACTCGAGGTGATGTTTGTTAAATAGACATGGTGGACACCATTGTTCCTGTCTATCCTGGCAATGATATGTCCATCTACTGCTGAGCAGCTGCCGGAGATACTAGTAAATTGGGTGCACGACTTCGCATAAATGTCTGTATGCAACCCTTGAGATTATATCAACGCGATCCTGCCATTGACGCTCTAGAGTTGGGGGAAGCTAGAATATCAGAATTCCTGAGGACTTTCGGCCGGGCTACAAATTCACCCTCAGCGTATATGACATACATCCCCGCCCATTGATGGCATCCGAGATCCTTTAGTTTGACATTCATCCTGCAATAGATTGAATGATTGCCAATGCTCACCCCACAATACTCGACCAATTTTCCCTCCTTATCCAATCTTCCAGGCTACTCATCGGACAATCAATTCCTGCCTAAGCACGAGTTAGCCACAATCATATCCAACATCCACAGACAACACTCACCCGTCTAATATCCTCGGCCTTCAACAAACTCTTATCACCTCCATCATACCCCGGATCACTAGAATAAGAGAACATATCTCCGACCTCACGCCCAAACTCCGGATCCGGCGCTCGTTCAACGAGCTCCTCGAGCGTGATCTGCCGATACCGCGCCGCGACGGAGTTCACCTCGCCCCAGATCCTCATATACTCGGTCCAGCTACAACTCGACCCACACGCCATATAACTCCGTCCGGGAGGCATCTGCGCAACCGCATGAACAAAGCCACCCAAATCACCCTGCACATCGAGATGAGGCACCGCCGCGTCCGGCGCCGTCGTAAACGTCATCTCGAAGCAATCCTCTCCTGCGTCCGTTTTCGCCTACCACACATCAGCCAATCCATTTCCGACTACTTCACGGACAAACCCCGACCTACCTTCCCAAAATAGGCCCCCGGGACAAGCCGATAACTGGACGTGAAATACCCGGTCTGTACACAGGACATCTTCCGCGCAAGCGCAGGATACTTTCTCTCCACATAAACAGGAAACACCTCTGCCTTCGCATCGAAATGATACAACTCCTCAAACCGCCCACCACTGCACTTCCGCGCGTGACTTAGCGTGGAGACAATTAACCCATTCTCATCCAGCGAGTCGACTGTCTGCGCGGCCGCGTCGGCGATGTTCTTGCCTTGTTGCAGCTCGACGCGGTAGGCGTGCTCGCGGCATGAGATGCCTGCGTCGGCGGCCTGTTGACGCCCCTCGGCGCTGGGGAACGGCTCCCAGTAGTTGGTGACGCTGAAGATGAGGTTCGCGCCGCGTAGGGCTGGGGTCAGCGTGGTGGGGTCGTTGAGGTCTGCGGTTATGAGCTCGACGCCTTGTGCGGAGAGGGTCTGCGCTGCTGGGGAGCGTGGGTTGCGGGTCAGGCCCCGGACGTGGTAGGTTGGGTCCCCCAAAAACCGTTGGGCGACAGAGTTGCCTTGGTTACCTGTTATGCCGATTATGCAGATTGTTTTTTTGGTGGGTGCCATTTCTTTTTTTGTATGGTATGGGGAGAGGGGGGGAAGGTTGGTTGTTTGCTGGGTTGGAGAGTTGGAGAGTTGGAGAGTAGTTTTGACCCCGCTTTTGCTACGGAAAGTTAGTGGTGGGGTTGCAGTCATACGATTGTGATTGAGCTGTAATCTTGATATGAAGACTATACAACCGATATAGACGATATTATGTACCAGAAGTATCTACGAGCATTTTGAATACTATACTTAGTGATAGTTATGGCTAATGGCAACGGTCGAGAATCAGGTGCCAACAATAATTTACAGTGTTTCTAAGTTTCTATCTAGAAACACGGTTGTCCAAACCTTCTGTCTGCGAATCTCACGTAAGATGATGCACGATGAACAGGAACTAAAATCCTGCTACCTATGCGCGTATTTGCTAAGCACTAGGTACGAGCTGATTACTGCTTTCGATCTAGCCCAGAGCTATGCTATTGCTGATGTCTAGCCTCCTTCCGCGATAAAGCGTTACTTGTTCCTTCAACGACCAACAAACAACTGTAAGAATACCACCACACTCTAAGTACACAATTCCCAAAAGATGAATGCACAATCCTCAATCAACCCTTTCTGGGGACCCCCAAGCTCCCACTCAAAGTAAGTCCGACCAACCCACACCATCAACTGACGCCTTTTCACATCAAACGCAATCGTTCAGTTTCTGCGAAGAGGTATGTACTGTACCCCCATCCACACCCCATCACCAACCCATCCGCTCACCTAATGAACCTAATCCAGGACTACATGATAACCCGCTACACCGCGGAATTTATCAACACATTAACAAATCTCATCTACGGTACCTACTCTTTTCACCCACCCACCCACCCACTCTGTAAGCAAGACAACCAACACGACGCAGTCCTCTACGCAATCCACGGCCTCGTCCACCTCCCGCGCAACCCTTCTCCGAGTCTCTCGCGCCGGATCCCATACTACGGCCTCATCGGCGTAGGCATCTGCTCCGCCGGCTTCCACATGAGTCTTAAGTATCATACACAGATGAGTTCGTGCTCCTTCTACCTTTGTCTTCTTTTAATAACACGCGGAGACTACAATGCTAATCGTCCCCTCCCATTACTGGGAAACTGGGGAAAGAACAGTGGATGACCTCTCGATGCTCCTAACCACGACCCCGCTGCTCCACCGCGTGCTGACGGTTAACGCCGACCCCCGGGGTTCGAGTCTCGTGGCCATGGCTCTGGGGTCAGCGCTTGTGGCGCTCGCGGCTGTACACGTCGCAACAGACGAATTAATCCTTCATGCGGTGAGCTTTGTGGTGAGTGTGACTGTGATCGGGGTCCGGACGATGCAGTTGCTCGCGCGGCGGACAGTTGTGGGGTCAGCGGAGCGGAGGGCGCTCTGGCGGATGGTGGTGTTTGGGGCTCGTGAGTTACCTTCTTTCTCCCGGCTAGATTTAATAGGATATTTGGTTACTGACTGGGCTGGAAGTGATATTCAATGTCGGGTATGCTGTTTGGCTGGTGGATGGGTGGGTATGTGAGTGGTTGCGCGGGTGGCGGGCGCTTGTCGGGTTGCCCTGGGCGTTTCTGCTGGAGTTGCATGGGTGGTAAGTTGTCCTTTGTCAGTATATCTTGTGGTAAGCAGTGTGCTGGGGGCTTTGACTGATTGTTTGCGTGTTGTAGGTGGCATATCTTCACGGGGGTGGGCGCTTATACCTTCATTGCGGTGATTGATCATCTTGTGTCGGGGGGAGCATACGAGGACTTCGGTGAGTCGGTGGCATGGCCGCTAAGTCTGATGGTTAGGCCTGGGCCAGAAGAGAAAACTGGAGGTGAGATGTGAGTCTTCGACTCACTGTTGATGTTTGTTATACACCGATCTATTGGGGATGATAGTGAGCCCTCCACATTCCAGCCCCACATGCGCCCACATGGCTCCCCCACATCTCCTCCACATGCACAATTTGTACACAATCCAGCTTCATCTTCTCTGTCAATCCTGTTTGGATGACACTTGCCTAGAAATTGTGAGGCAATGGGTAACGCGGGGCCCCAGGATGAGCCCCAAGGTATAGAAATTCTGGAAATAGGTACCATAACCCTGAATATCAAGTGCCAATCACCAAACAAACCTTCTGGATAAGATACAGGATAGACATTGATCGGGACCGTCGGCAAAGGGCAGTCCCGCCCCAGTCCAACGATGTAATGCGGGGCCAAACCTACCAGGGATTCCCCTCCCTCCTTTTTCTTTACTTCTTATTTCCTCCCTCTCTGCTGCTTCCATCTTCCCCCTCGCAGTTCCTTTCACATAGTGCGACTCGATACACTGAATCACCATGTCTTTCCAGCTGCACAGTGCCCCGCCTTTCCGGGCTGAACACATGGGCTCCTTGCTCCGGCCCCAGAATCTACTGGAGGTGCGCGAGAAGATCCGTGACACCGGTATCTCCGAAGAGGAGGCCGGGCTGCACGCGGTCGAGCAGCAGACCGTCCGGGATGTGGTCCAGCTGCAGCGTGATCTGGGCTACAAGGCCGTCACCTCGGGCGAGTTCAACCGGACCCGATTCTGGGGGCAGATGTGGGATGAGTTTGAGGGTAGGAACCCCTCCATTCTATCGCAACGGGACAATCGCTAAGAGTTCTTCGCAGGAACCGTCCGTCTGCAGGATGCAGAGGCCTCGATGTTCCGCCTGTACCACCCTGACGTGGTCAGCTTGATCGAGAAGGACAGGAAGGTGATGCCAGGGGACTCGGTCATCGCCGGCGGCAAGCTGTCGTGGAGCGCGGCCAAATCCGTGTCCAACCTGCACGAACTGAAGCTGGTACAGCAGGCGCTCCCGGAAAGCGAATGGGGCAACATCAAGCTGACCATGATCACGCCCGCCTGGTTCCACATGCGCTACAAGCAGGGCAAGGCCTACAGCCCGGAGGCGTACGCCAACGACGCGGAGTACTTCCACGACGTCGCCAAAGTGTACCAGGCCGAGCTGAACGCCTTGTACCAGGCTGGCCTGCGCAACGTCCAGTTCGACGATCCCGGTATGGCGTACTTCTGCTCCACAGCCTTCCGCCAGGGCTGGGCTGAGGACAAGGACAACGTCGGCTCCGTCGAGGACCTTCTTGATGCGTACATCCAGCTGTACAATGACTGTCTCAATGGGCTGCCCGAGGACTTCCACACCGGCATCCACCTGTGCCGTGGGAACTTCATCGGAGGACGCCACTTCGCCGAGGGCTCCTATGACATTATCGCCAAGAAGCTGTTCGAGGACCTCAACGTCCACACCTTCTACCTCGAGTATGACACTGAGCGCGCGGGCGGCTTCGAGCCCCTCAAGTTCCTGCCCAAGAACAAGAACGTCGTCGTCGGCATTATCAGCACCAAGCTCCGTGAGCTCGAGGACAAGGACGCCATGAAGGAGCGCGTGTACAGGGCCGCCGAGTACGTCAGTGCCGGCAGTGGCGAATCCCGAGAGGAGGCCCTCAAGAGGATCTGCGTCAGCCCCCAGTGTGGCTTCAGCACCCACGAGAGCGGTTATCCTCTGAGCCTGGATGATCAGAAGAAAAAGCTAGGCTTAGTCCGCCAGATCGCCGACGAGATCTGGGGTCAGCCGTGAGCATGTGATCGCGGGTGAAGCAGCAGGAGTTGTGGTATTTTCTGGACATTTCAACAGCGACGGAAATCTTTGACGATGTGACATGACATATGTATTCAACAAACGTAACGACGAGGGCTTCGGGCAGTATGTATATATTAGGATAAGGGGAGCGCCGAGCCGACCTTGAATGATAAAATAATCGACAACATGTTTGAGTGACTTGTTGGTGTAGAGAACTTTCAATCAATGTTTTTCGCTGACTCCTGCTTTCGTCACTGAAGGTTCGATGCTGATGGCTGTAGGGATCGAGAAATAGGATTTGTTGCCCCCATGACAGATTCTGCGGAGCTGTGGGTATTGTGATCGTTTGCAATATTGATTGGTTCGCTTGCAGCGTGCACGTAACTCATAAGACAATCCTAACATCCTGGATTGCGTGTGAGGTAAGATCGAAGTCAGAAAGCATGATGGGACCCTCGGGCTAACAACAAAAGGCTGAAACTCCGAAGCAGGCCATGAATCCCAGGAGCAAGCACATCACATGCGGTTATCACCTCAGTCTCTCATGGTATACATGTGTCCGTTGCGAAGTCAGGTATGACATCAGGCCAACTATTCGAAATCCAAGGCTCGTGTTGGTGTCATTGGCGTGTTAACTGGAGTCTGGAATAGACGTCGTTGGGGGGACGCCGTGGATACACAGGTGCAATTGGGTTATGCGCTCGAAATGACAGGAACAAGAACGAGTATCAGCTAAGGGATTGTGGTCAAACCCTGCCGCTGGACAAGAGACGGGAGCCAGCTTGGACTCAGCATCAGATAGTAAGCCAAGCAATTCAGACAGTGGAACGGCCGGTGTCGGACTAAAATCGCGGCTCGAACAGCTGGTGCTCGCCCCTGAAGCCATCCCTAGTCTGGCACATAGCGAGCGTCAACTGCGAGAAACACCACCAAGCCGTCCGTCGATGTTCATTTGTCAATCAACCACTTCATTGACGAGTATGTCAGCGGACGGGACAAAAGTGACTTTGGCCACAGGGCCAGAAGCCAAGATCTGCGATTTAGTCGAAACGATCATACTTCTCGATTTGGTCTGTGCTTAGCTTTATTTTTGTGTCGTGGTGCGTTCCCCGCGGCATTCTCATATTGCAAGGAGTGTTTCTTGGGTTTTATGGGGAAGGCCCAGCGTTGAGGTATTCGACAGTGTCTTCTGAATTGTGCAATGCTGCCATAATCTGATGCTGCCTCCCAAACTGCCATGCATGCGCTGGTGCTTGAGGGAAATAAGGTGAAACATCCCGATCCAAGCCTGAGGCCGCGTGGACATGAGCCAATAAGCGGGCACGGTCCACAAGATCAGCAAAAGGGCCACGCCAGCGTCTCCAGCCGAATATCAAATCATGTGTCATACTTCAGCCCCAGTCACTTAAGATGGGTGGCCTTTTCCTAATCCTTCTGTTCTCCCGAATATGTCCCGTCCCGTACAGGGAGGACAGGAATATAGGGTCGGCTTGGCAGCTGCAGATACGCGCCAACTGGGTGGAAGGGCCTTTTGTTGGCAGCTGTATGAAGCTCAGACGTGCTCTGGCTCATGCTTCAGGCTTCAAAGCACCAAATCAATTAGGGGTTGCCAAGGACTCAGGAAGTCATCTCGCCCGCGTCAGCGTCCGGCTGCAGTGGCTCCTGCCATCTGTCATTCTGCGACGCAAGCTTCCCCTGTCTACTTCTACCCGATGTCATTGCATCACATCTTTGCTGTCGATCCAGCTCGTTTGGCCATACCATTATCAAACGTCAATGGCTCGTAGGATCGATCCTTGCTGGAAATAGTATCGTAGGGCCCTACGCGTACAAGCTCTAGGTCTGGCCCGCTCAACAAGCGTCAGGTCGCAAGAGGGTGGGACCTCTATAGAACTAGATTGAGCCAAATGCAAGACGCTGCAAGCTTGCCGCTGAGGTGATGAATATCAGATCCAGTCGTGTGTCGAGGACAGTAAGTTGATCCACCCACTCGGAACAGCCACAACCGCCGTGGTCTGCACTCGTTCGCTCCTGGAATGTGCACTGCATGGTGGTGGTCATTAAATAGAGATTATCAAGCCAGTTTGATCTCATCCACCGCCGATCTAAGATTACGAAACAGTGCTCGCGACTCAAGCCGTCCGAAGAATGTCCGTCTCAAGTCACTCAGCGACAATTGGAGCATTTCTTTTGATGCGTTTCTGCTTGTGCTTGTGCTTGTGATTGTGATTGTGCTTTGACCAGTCTGCCAGTAGGTTAATGTCTTCGGAAGAAAGCAAGCCACCAGATAGAAAGCGAAGGTGGAAGGCAAAAGATGAAACGGCGGATGTCCCGTGACAACGCGTCTTTTCAGCCATCATCACGTCAACTTTCCGCCTCATCTCCAACTTCTCAGTTCTGCATCGCACGGCATAACGGCCTCTCCACCTTTTGCTGAGGGTTTAAACTTTCTTCTACCTCAGCCCTGCCCCTAGACTCGCCCGCACTGACCCAGTCCTAGCAGTATGCTTCATCATTATTAGTCAGTTCGACATCAAGCGCCAGTCTAGGTCGATCCACCTTCGGGGTCTTTGTGTCCAGAATAGCCTGATGATATATTGCGAACAGTCAACGTCTCAGGGCCCTGCCAGTCGAAGTCGGGGGCTGACTGATATGACGAGTGTAGAGATCAACATGACTCCTCAGCATGCAGAGGCCAATCTATAAGATGTCCCTCGGATTTCCAGTCGGCTCTGTTCAGAAATCAAGCAGCTCAGTTGATCTGAACGCCATTTACCATTCCTTTCAGTCTACCTGACACACTCCTTTTACTTTTTTACTTTTAACTGACATTCACTTTGCTTTTCGTCCTTATACAGACCGACCGACGACATGAAGCTCTCCACATTTGCCATCGCCAGCATTCTCGGCTACGCAGCCGCCCTGCCCGTCTTTGAAGAGCAGGCCCCTACACAGGATGATGTCCAACCCACCGGTACTCCTGCTTTCCAGGACCCCCCTCCGTCAGGCTCTGCTGGACCTGCTCCCTCTGGTGGCCCTGGTGGCTTCGGTGGACAGGGTGGTCCTGGCAATGCTCCCGCTGGCGACCAGGTATTCCCCTCTGTGACTGTCTCCGGTGCTGCCCCGACTGCTGCTCCCTCTGGAGGCTTCGGTGGCTTCGGCGGCTTTGGCGGCTTCGGTGGTGCCTCACCTTCTGGCTTCCCCGGAGGTGCCTCTCTCTCTGCCGCTTTCCCCTCCGGCTTCCCTGGCGGTGCTTCTCCCTCTGGCTTCCCAGGTGGTGCTGCTCCCTCGGGCTCCCCTAAGCAGGGTCATTCCGCCCACGGCCACCACGGCGGCCACGAGGAGGGCAACTCTTCCTCAGACAACACTTCCTCTGGGTCTGAGCAGACCTTCGAGCGCCGCCAGTTCGAGCAGAGCCAGGGCTCTTCCTCAGAAGGATCTTCCAACCAGGGCGGATTCTCCCACGACTTCGGCAGCGGCTTTTCCGAGGGACCCTCGCCCTCTGGCACTGTTGGCGGTTCTTTTCCTTCTGGCTCCATCGGTGGCCAGAGTGCCTCCCCTTCCGGCTTCGCTAGCGGCGGCTCTTCTGGCTTGGGTGGTCAGGGTGCTTTTCCTTCCGGCTCCTTCGGTGGTCAAGGTCCCTCGCCTTCTGGCTCCTTTGGTGGCCAGGGACCGTCTCCTTCTGGTTCTGGCGCTGCTCCCTCGGGCGGTCCCTCGGGCGCCTTCCCCACCGGTGCTCCCGGCTCTTTCTAAGCAATCCTTGCAGAGATTTGTGCTTCAAGCTAGAATACATTCCTTCAAGTGATACTGTTCGGCGGTTTGGCTGTTTTGAGGCTGTCTTTCTTTGTTACGGGTCAAGTCAGAACGGTAGAAGATATCAGACTACAGCCCTGGTTCCGAACATGCAATTAAAAGGCGAATATGTATAACAAATAGTAGCTTGAATCAAACTATTCTGTCTTTCTACCAATTGCTCTGGTGCTTAGTTCGTTCAGTATGCAATCTGTACACATCACAAGCTTAGTAGCCGGTTTGTTCGAGCTCTTACTCTCGTCCTCCGCTGATGCACAGGTGCAACTCAAACTTAACCCGTTTCCCAAGTCATTCAAAAGGACTCCTAGCAGACCCCAATTCAAGCACTAACTCTTCGGAACAACCCCTTCCCTCTCTACACCCTCCCCCGAAGACCCTCCCGCATCCAAATCCAAATCCCCATTCGTAACAACGGACCCCGCCCCACCTCCGATATCCCCGACACCCTTCCCCGCACCCTTCAACCTACATAAAATCCAGCACCCAACTCCTAACCCCAACGAACAGCCAAGATAGGAAGCAAACAACTCACGATCTTCCCTCTTCTTCCAACCGGTGCAACCACATCGTCCCCACCGTCGCGACAATCAGGACCCCGGAAATGATCGTAGCCGCCACGAACCCGCTCCGATACCGCGGCGCATCGACCTGCTACCACACGACCAGCGGCAGCCACGCTTGGAAGACGTAGGCCATTTCGTTCATTCTCCCGACTACTAGCGCGCGTTCCTCGTTGTCGGATGTGCAGATTCCGTGGGCCCATCTTTCGGCATCATTATCAGTGTTAGCAGTTGATCGTGAAAGTAAAGGGGATGGAAGGGATGGGGAGGGGACGGCACGGAGGGAAAAGGTCAAGCTGTGAGGGTGGAAGATGATGCTGGGGAACGTACGCCATGCATAACCCGCTCAACCCAAACCCGGCGCCGGAGAGGAGGTAGCAGGTCCATTTCCATCCTACCGGGATGTTCCAGATTGCGAGGGAGGTGTAGCAGGTTATGTTTATGCACTTTCGTGGTTGGTTAGTCGGAGCTGGGCTGAGAGTGAAGATAGGAGGGAGGGAAGGAGGGAGGGACGTGCGCCGGTGCTCTGCATACCTTTTGTCAGTTTCAAGATGCATCTTGCTCTCCTCCCCTCGCTCGGAACGATATCGGAGGTGACACAACAGCCCAGACCTGAATCATCATTATTCACCCCACTTACGCCATCCATGCATGAGGGGTAAGCCTGTAAGATCGATGGATTAGTGGAGATAAGAGAATAGTACTTCTAATGATGCTGCGGCGGAAATTGGTGAATGAGGGGCTGTCATCGCACGGCGAAGCTCGTCATCGACATTGCAGATGATGTGCCTCGGCCAAGGGTTGGCATTGCTTTAGACCCAAGCTGGCTCTACATTCTCGACTTTATTCTCTGGTCCAATCCGCGTCTAAGTTCAAATCCAGTTCTGTAATCTATCCAACATCTAAGTCTGTGCTCAATGGCATGAAACCCACTGCTCGCCAACGCCACTATCTCGCCTCGAACTACTACCCCCAATTAACCCCTTGACTCGCTCTCGCTGGATCGCCTTGGCCGCATGCCAGGTCTCGCTGTGCCCATCTATCGTAGGTAACCCACGCCGTTCTCTGTACCGATTGATCCAATCCATCAGATTATCAACGTACGCCTCCTCAGCGTCCTTGAGCGAGTGAAAGGTCTTGCCGCTGCCCTTCGTCTCGATCTTCTCGGCATATTCCCTTTTCATCTCATCCTCAGATGGAACCTCCGCAATCCCAGCGAACACGTTCGCAACGACTATTGCCTGGAACTCAAACAGCGTGAACGTCGCAGTGTAGTAAGGCACCCCCACGAAAGCGAGAGTGGGGTCGGGAATGTAGAAGATATCCTTGTGCAGGTTGTGCACTTGCGTTCCGTCGGTGACGAGAACCGTCTCATCGGCCTTGTCTGCGGGCGTTGCGTCATCGTGAAACTCTGACAAGAATGGCAAGGTGATATGATATCCGGTGCAGATGATCACATCATCGATCTCGCAGAGCTTCTGCCCGGACTTGAGATGAATAGTCAACGGGAGTGCTTGGTTATCGGATAAGGTACTATCTTTGCTGGTGATCTCGAAGCTATCCACCTCGCCGATGCGTATGCCGTTCTCAGGCAGGACGCTGGACGGCAAATCAAATAGACCGTTTCGGGTGCTTTGGCAGACCCTTTTAGCGACCGGACCGATCTCTTTTGCAACATCGGTGGATGATACTCCTCCGCCGATGAGTAGGACATTCTGTTCGAATGGTTATTGCTGCTCATGCTATCTTCACCGACGACCGATGCGTACCTTGTCCTTGTATACGTCAGGCCTCCTATAGCCTTTTGAGTGGATAACCCGCGTTGGCCATCTGGTCTTCGTCTCCGGCAACCCCGGGATATCCGGCACGCGAGGCGCATGATAGTGCCCAGAAGCAACGATGACCGCATCGAATGCCTACAGTTGCACATCAATACCTGAAGACTGGGTGTCCTGCAAAATAAACTTACCGCCGTCTGTTCCTTTTCCTTCAAGGACCCTGAATCTTCATCTTTCTGAAGTGTCGACCAGGTCACATGCCACTTATGCCCATCCTTCGAGACCCTGGTAACCCGCGTACCATAGATAGTGACGCCATCAGCTCCAGCCCTTCTAGACGTGTCCTGGATATACGCCTTCATGACCGTATGGCTTACGAACTCAGGTGTTCCCTCAGGCCAGGCATTGAGCTTCACCCGCATCAACGTCGTCTCAACATTGTTCTTGAGGCCGACGTAGCAAGGCCTGTCATCATGAGCTTGCTGAATCTATAGCAACAACAAAGTCGTGATACTCACCCAGGCGGGGCATGCTCCAATGACAGCACGCTCTCATCAGGTCGCTCACACTCCCGGTGTCTCTCAGATATGGAAGGCTTCATCGCCGGATAGAGTGGTTCAAGTGGCTTACGTTCATCGTAGAGCCTAAGACTTCTGTCAGCGTGGCTGTGCGCTGGCTGGAGATGGTCCCCACATACCACACACCCCCCGCGGCATGATTCCGTTCGAAGACCGTGACATGAATACCCGCAGCCAGAAGATGGCCAGCAGACGTGACGCCGCTGATGCCGGCCCCGATGACCGCGACGTGTTGGATCTGGCGAGTCATGTTACTTTGCTACTTTTTGTGTTGTCGAGAGCAAAGTAACCCAAGCTGCGTAAAAGTCACCATATTGTTCGAGCTTCGTTCCGGCCTCGATGCGATTAAAAGCGAGAGGTTCGTGGGCCCATATCGCTAACGCTATGTCAGGCGCATAAGGTGTAATAGTTTCCACTTTACTGGACCCAAGTGTAATCAATCATACCGAGGCCGATTATCGCTCACAGAACCCGTTCTACACGATGGTGAGAACCGGGGCCAACGATATGATCAATGTTTAGTGTATTACAAATGCAATCGAGATGAGGCCATCGTACCCCTGCATGGTGATATCTGAGCTCGGTCCTGGGTGGATGAGGATGGGTCGGCAAGACAGAGATAAGGAAGGCTCGCAATGAGGGGAAGGGGATCAAAAGAGGGGTTTCTGAGCACAAGCTTCGAGAGTTACTTGCTCATAGGACGAGGGGGGTGCAAAGACGCAATGCCGTGCAACGATGATGTGATTATACTCCGGATATCGCATGGTCGATAGTGGATGGAGGGGCTACCAACTCCTTGAGTTAAATACTGAAAGCAAAGAGCAGTAGCCGTTGCTAGACTAGATGTTTAGTTCCAAGACACAAATTCGCGTTGAGTAACAGGTATTTGTATACACGATGGCTCCAGCTCCAATTGACCCCCGGATCGTCGATGTGGCAGAACCGCCGAAGCAAACCCTTCCGCTTCCACCGGCAACCCAGGAGCGCCTCGAGAAAGCAGGGATCGATCTCTCCCAAGGATACCCTTATCGGCCATCTCGTCCCTTGTACTTGGACGACGTTTACAGCATCCGCGACTACGACCGGCCACATGTGGACCCGGGTACTCGCGCGGACCCCGAGAAGAAAGCGCTACTCTCCGCGGCCAAAGAAGTCATCCACTTGACAAGGCACATCGGAACGGAGATAGTGGGACTGCAACTGAAAGACTTGACTGGCCAGCAGAAGGATGAATTGGGCCTTCTCATTGCGGAACGCAGTGTGGTCTTTTTCCGAGATCAAGACATTTCTCCACAGCAACAGAAGGAACTTGGAGAATGGTTCGGCGAGATTGAGGTCCATGTAAGCATCCAGCGTCTATAGCCACAGAGTGACAGCTGATGTTCTTGCGTGTTATAAGCCCCAAGTGCCGCAGGTCCCTGGCGTCCCAGGCGTGACAGTGATCTGGCCTGCCCTTCAAGCGACCGAGCGACCGGCGAATTTCCGCAATCCAGGAGGTGCATCGCGATGGCACACCGACCTCGTGCACGAGCGTCAGCCCGCAGGAGTGACCCATCTGCACAACGACACTATCCCCAGCATCGGTGGGGACACCCTGTGGGCCAGTGGCTATGCGGCGTATGAAAAGCTATCGCCCGCTTTCCGAAAGATCATTGATGGTAGAACCGCCATCTATCGATCCGCACATCCTTATCTGGATCGCAAACACCCGGAACAAGGCCCAAGATATGTTGAGCGCGAGCACCCATTGGTCCGTGTTCATCCTGCGACAGGCTGGAAAGCGCTGTGGGTGAACCGAGCCATGACCGACCGCATTGTCGGCCTCGATAAAGCTGAGAGCGACCTCATTTTGAGCTACCTGTGTGATGTGTATGAGAAGAACATTGATATCCAGGTTCGGTTTAAGTGGAGCCCACGAACAAGTGTTCTGTGGGATAACCGGTCAGTAGCCCTGCGTATGATACGATTGAGATTTGAGCTAACAGGTGGTAGAATCACCATTCACAACGCCAGTTGGGATTACGAAGGCTCCGAGCCCAGACATGGTACTAGAGTCACGTCACTTGCCGAGAAGCCGTTCTTTGACCCGAAGGCGCCGACCCGTAGGGAGAGTTTGGGCTTGCTGGACGATGCTGAGAAGGAAGAGCTGGCGAAAGCCAAAAATTGAACGGGTTCAAGAGATGGTTGTAAGACAAAGCAGGGTCTTCCGCTATAACAGATTGTATTCCACAAATCTCCTTTAGGTATGATCATTTCCGTTCCAAAATATATATCCAATGGAAAACATCCGGGGTATGTGCAAAGGACGAGGTCTCGCCTTTCGGGGCCTTTAAAGGTGTTCGAGATACTATGGTCCAGTACTCTGCCATATAAGGCAAATTGTCGAAGCGCATGGCGGAGTAGGATAAGGTGGCCCAGATGGCGCCTTTCTGCGTCAACGGTGCCAGATGCAAAGCCAAAACTTCCACTGGCGACAGTGTTACTTCTCCATTTTCCTCCGCAATCTTCTGTATAGTGGGACATATGCTCGATGCTTCGCAGGCGGACGAGAATGTCAAGGGTGCCGCGGTCGCGATCGCATCACTGGTGCTCTTGTCCAGTACCACATCGAAGGGGCCGTACGGGGAGGTCTTGGCGACGTCATCCCAGGACCGAAGATCCACCTGCAGCCAGTGCATCGCGTGAGACTTAATCTTTGTGTTTTCGGTTTCGCGACCGATGCGAACGGCCTCGGAGGAGAAATCGACATTCTATCGAGACAGCAACCTTGTGTCAGTGGAAAGTTTCGGACAGCTTGAAGGATAGCGCGCTCCACGAACCAGTATTTGGCTTCCAGGCCAGCCACGTCTTGTGAAATCATCGCAGAGTTTGGATCCCAGCTTCGAGATGCCTGGTCCGAGATGCAAGGCACGGGGGGCAGGCTCATCGAGCGCGGGGCGGCGCTCCAAATGCGACAGCACGGCGTCAATGAGCGGTTCGCCTGGGTTCAGCCATTCCCCGACATCGCGACCACTAGAGAATTTAATATCCCAGAAAACTGGATCATCATAGTCTGGAGTACCTGTTATCTTCGTATGGGTTCGTCCATTGGCTGCGATCGCCATTCTCGGTGGCTGCGGCGTGGGAAGGAGTTGGCGACAATTTCGAGTTGCTCGTCCCGCCCGTCGGATAACATTAGAGTCACGTGATACTTATCTTATCGTGCTCGCATAGAATCAGTTCGATGAGTAAGACGCATAAGAATATGAGCATATCCTCCAGGTGCCGTTAAGCATGCTGTATAGGATTGACCTTCTGTCAATCTGTCACTCAATTCTTTTTCGCAAAACATAATTGCCTAAGCCACACGTCTAGCTCGTTGGAAGATACCAGGTAGCGTTTTGATAAGATGAATTATCACGCTTCAGGAATTAGTCCAGTATCACAAGATGATATTCTATCATCGTTATAGAGGAATCATGCAGCGGCCGTAGTCTATAAGAGTGCGAGAGGTCAAAATATGAAGAGAGCTTAGAAGAGTCTCAGGGCCTGAGAACAGATAGCTAGGAGATAGTAGCTAGCACCACCAACTAAAAAAAAATGGTGCGCTCTGGAAGAGGGCCGCCTGCATGTCGACATCGAGGAAGGCATTGAATCACAGTCCATCCATACAGCGTGAAATTGCAGAGGGGCTTGTTTCTTCAATAAGCATGACTCAGTAGATATAACATATACACAGCAGAATATGATACACAATGAAGATCTGCAAGTCCCATATGTGGTCTGTGTTGGAGATGGCCTACATGGTATATCGAGCCACTCCAGTTTCCCAGTTCTGTCTCACTTTGACTATCTATCTGATATTATGATAAGTAATATTGGCCAAAGGCTGTGAAGTGCCCATAGACAGTACCTCGTCGCTAAGATGGCTTGATGGGGTCGACAAAAAACGAGCATCATCACGTTACTGCCAAAGTATATCAGGGCAATGAGCGATCATTGCCACGAATCGAGCGCTACCTCAACTGACATGCAACATGGCACAGTCCAAGTATGAGACTGGCCACCAAGTAGCACCATGCCTGCAGCTCGTTCTATAGGTCTCAAATGCATAAATAGGCTGATCATGGCGGTGGGAGCAAGAAGGTCTACGAGTCAGCGACTCGCCAACTCGGCCTGAGATACCCTTGGAAGGGACAACGCCACCACCGCGTCAATCAGTCCATCCCAACATCCTATGGGATCAGTACCTTGGATTATGTCTGGCCGCTGCAGAGGACTTGTCACTTTGTACGGGATAGGAGCTCATCCGGCGGTCGGTTCCAGGGGCGACATCAGCGCCAACGTTGACCAGGACCATTGATGCCAGCCAATAACCACCCCTCTCAACACATCCAGATCATCGCAGCGCATGGATCAGTGGTCGTGTTCCCAGCTGGTTGTGCGGTGCAGCCTACCTCTCTCGTGACTACCCCGCATTCACTGGTGACGAGATGAAGACATATAAACCTTGTGCCACCCATCATCTCTGTCACCATCAACGCAGCGGAGTGAACGACTACAACTACTGCAACCACTACAACTGACAGTTCCCACTCCTTTGTTATCCTCAAATATATCAAACTATCTATCTTTCAAGATGTCAACTCCTATCGTCCAGGGACTCTCGTCCGCTGGATCTACCTTCGGAGCCTACTCCCGCCAGCAGCTGGCCACTTTGCGCAACCGCTTCCTCACCACAGGTAAGAGCAGCACAACGTTTCCTCACCTCCCAGAAAAGCCATTCACAAGGCTTCAAACATCTAACCCTCTCTTCTAGAGAAACGACGAACCAGAGCCCAGCTCATGCGGACATCATTTAGCGTCCACCGACCGGTCTGGATTGCCGCAGGCGGTGCCGCCTATACAACGATGGGCGCTGTGTATCTCACCCTCCGCTACATGCGACACATAAAGTAGACCATTTACAAGTCACGCGACCCCAAAGAGAGGGGGGAGCACCAGAACGAGTCATCACTTGTCTGAGACAGTGAGACTCCTGCCTATATTCTACCGGTCACATTTTCCTTCACACCAATCATCTATGCTTAAGGGGGGAGGGGGAGGTGATCAGGCTTCGAGGACGGGATCTTCCAGATTATATTGACCTGACGGCGTTTCAACCCGGTTTTTCTTTCGTTTTGGGCAAGGGTAACGAGATACGGAGTACTTCTGGTGTACTTAGCGACACTACCTTATTATCATCAAATACATACTGGGATTCATATTCAATCAAACCGATAAACAAACACCCTCAAACGGAGAGAAAGAGGGGCAAGATGTCAGCACAAATGCAGCTGGACCTTGTAACAGCCATGTCTCTTGCTGCTCGGTTGCATCGGATCCAGCCAGTAATTACCCTTGCGGTACGCGCGACAAGGATGCTGTCGCAAACGAGTGATATAGTCTAGGTCCAGGGCTCCCTCACAGACATAAATACACGCACACACACACACACACACACACACACACACACACACACACACACACAGAGCACAGCAATATACTCCATACGCCAGTCGATTGGATCCCACCCCGCTGCGTCGGTGGCTGCTCAGGCCATAGACAGTGACTGAGGTATAGGTGAAAAGTGGTCTGATCATCGACCATCCACCCCTCCATCCTCCCCTCAGGAAATTTCGTATCCCTCGTGGAACCCCAAAGTAGATGGATATTCAACCCGTCCACTTCAACCACACCCCTTGACTGTCAAGTGCAACTAAGCAAAACAAGCCATCAAACAATGTTCACCGGCGTCGGAGGGAAGTGGGCCACTACCCCAGATTTTCCGCCGCCAACTAAGGTTTGTTCTCTTTGAAAGCGTCTTCCTTCGTCTTACGCCCCCTCGTAAGTTAGTTGGGGGGCGGGGGGGTAGTTGCCCGTGGACCATTCACCCAACAACGAATCCTGTTAGTCGGAAAGCTGATTCTGAGTTCGAGGTGTTTTTTTTTTTTTTTCCTGTTCTGATTTTCCCCGCTTTCGCACTGGTTGGCCCAGTCGCTGCATTGTTTGGGCAGGCAGACTTCTGAGAAGTGATTGTTGTTGGTTGCATGATCATCACTCGTCACCCCCGGATCCGTGCAGTGGCCACCTTACCCCGCAACAGGGGCTGACAGCTGCTACTTGGGTGGTACTTTGGCTGGCTAGACTCGTGAGAGAAAAAGGGGTATGCTTTGGTTGAATCATTGACTCAGGTTTCAGAGTAGTAGTCTTATCTCATGTTTAGACAAAATGAAGATATGGTGAAAAGGCCCTGTCTAGAATGATGGTCTAGGGGCGTGGCGAACGTGCCCAGAATCTGGAATCCGTAAGTTCCGAAACCCTCCTTTAGGGCTACTCGGTCGCTTTCAATTGGAGTCTTAACTGGGAGTGTCAGTCTTGTCGCAGCTGATCACGTAGGATTCAGGGATATATATCCGCAAAAGATGCCATTCACAACCTTCTCAAGAGATGGAGAGTCGCTCTCAAGAGTTGAGTGGCTAAAGGGGAGAGAAACCAAGAAGAAAGCACTTCAAATATCCATTAATCTCAGAAAAGAGTGGCAACGTGAGGGGTTTCATCTAGACAAAGAAACCATCCTTAGCCCTAACCAGAACAGGTCAGTCAGAAAGGCTACACCCGATGTCACTATAGCCAGGAATACAATGCCAACAGAACAACCATTCTTCAACAGCTGGCCTGCTGGCCCAATGGTAAGGCGCTTGACTACGAATCAAGAGATTGCAGGTTCGAGCCCTGCGTAGGTCATTCTTTTTGTTTTTGCTCGGCTATTTTGCGCTCCACTTTGCATGGCCCTCGACTGCCGCGAAGCCTGACTTCGTCGACCCAGGCACCTCAATATACAACCATAATATAAGCGTTTCCGGGGGATAACCCCCAAGACCCCCTTCTTTTCAGCTTCCCGAGCACCTCATCGCAACAACGAATTACGCCTCACCACAGCCACCAAACCCACTACTCTCCTCCAGAACACGCTCAACATGCCCCGGCAAATCATACTCATACGCCTCATCCAGCCCCCTCTCAAAGACCCCCGGAAAGAACCCTATGACACCAACAACAACCACCGTCAGCTCAGCCCTGAACCCAACCCATCAGAGATGCAAGAACTCACCCATAACCCATAGACCCACATACATAATATACTCCCTTACAACGCCCATATCGCGCTTGGAATCCTGCATCCTCCTCGCCCGCCGCAAGATCGCCTCGACGCGGGGCCGCCGCATGGCATCATACTCTCTCCCAGCCAGCATAACAGCCCGCCTCTCCACTGCACCAACCCCCACTATTTCTCCGCCACCATCCTCTACCTCAAGCCCCTGATACCCCCGCTCCAAGAACCCACGAAGCAACAGCCCCAACGCCTCCGCATCCTCCAGCGCCTGTGACGCCCCTTGCCCCGATGTAGAGGGCAACGCATGGGCCGCATCCCCAACAAGAATGATACTGTCGCGCGCCCAGCTAGCCAGCGGTGCCGCCGTCCAAGTAGGCCAAACGCTCTGCACCCGAATACCCTGCAGCAGGGCACAGACAACTGGATCCGACCACCCGGAATACCTCTCGCGCAGACGCGCGGTCAGAGTATCGGGGTCCATGCGTTTGAGCTCCGCGTCCGACGGACAGGGGTCAATCGCGTAGGTGGCCCACCACGCCAGTGTGTCGCCCGGCTGCGCAACGTGAGACGGGGAGTCGCGCTGTGGATCGGCTGGTGCGCTTTCGGCCCAGAAGTAGCCGAAGAAGCCGTTGCCGCTGAAGAGGAAGTTCATGGAGCCTGGTTCGATGAGGTTGCGTACGGTTTTGGGCGGGGTGAGGAAGCCGCCTACGCCGACTAGGCCTCTATCATGCTGTCAGTTTGAGGGGATGTGGGAGGGGAAGTGGAGTGGAAGGCGGGGGGAGTACTCGTAGTGTGGTGCGTGGGCATCGCATTGGGGTTCGGTGTCCGGGAGCAGCGCGTGCTTGACTGTGCTTTTCAGCCCGTCGGCGCCGATGACTAGGTCTGCTGGTTCGGGGTTACTGTTGTCGGTGAAAGAGATGAGGTTTTGGCTGGAGGCGTCGGTGGCTATGTGGGAGACGCGCTTGGTGGTGAGGACGCTGTCCGGGACTGCGCGCCGCAGGCTGCTCCAGAGTGCGTGGCGGCTGATTGCCAGCATGTGCATCGGTTCGTGCTGGGTTTGCTGTCCGCCGGTTCCCGAGGTTGGGAGCCGTAGGAGGAGGTGGCCGTGCTTGCTTTTGAGGTTACTGTGGTCCACGATGTAGCCGCTGCGGACGATGTCGTGGAGTAGGTCTTCGTTGAGGCGGTGCAGGACATGCAGGCCGTTGGGTCCGACGCCGAGACCGCCGCCTACTGTCAGGGTGGAGGAGTGCGTGGTGCTCTGAGGCTGCTCGTCGGAGGAACTGTTGTGCGGTGTGTTGTAGGGCTCGTAGATTCTGTATTCATGGTCTGCGGCTGGGGCGGGAGGCCGCGGGAGGTGCTTCTGCAGGGCGAGGTACGTCGTGAGACCGGCGATGCCACCGCCCACGATGACGATCTTCATAGTTGGTAGACGGTGCTATATCAAGTACCAAATCAAACGCATTAGTGTCATAGTAAATAGGGACATGTCGTGGATCCCCTCGTGGCCTCGGGATAAGCCAAAGGGAAGCGCGGGGATGAAGCCTTGTTATGATGTCGGAAATACGAGCCTCGCCAATAATAGAGTTTATCGTTCCACCTGCCACAGAAGCATATTGTGTGTATGTGCATCAGTGCTTACTTCAGTCTGGACTCTCCAAAGGCAAAAGACAAATTCAAGATGCTCGAGGCCATGCCATTCATAAGATCGTAAACATACCCCCGTCCCCCATATCTATTACACATACCCCTGCCTCGTGATGATATTGTATCCAGGATCCTCGATCTGAATATCGGTATTGATCAAGAACTCCAACGGCATCTCCACCAAAGTGCCTCGGATCTTGGACAACTCCTCCTTAACCTCCTTGGCCCCTTCCTCGCCGCTAGAGAAATTGCTCTTCTGAACATGCCCCCATTTCGCCATGTGCAACCCATCTGGACCGAGGTAGCGTTTCCAGAAGAGGGTCTGGTATTGGAACCAGGTCTTGGCCGTGTCGTCCGGCATGGGCGCGAATACCTTCCGGAACGCCAGGGTGTTCGCGTTTGCTAGCCCATTCCACAATTCCAGGAACTCGTCGCTCAGGGGGTCCGCGACAAGCTGATCTTCAGCTGAGCCGTAGTCGTAGTCAATGGGTACCGGGGCTGGCAGGAAATGGCTATCAGGCTTGCGCATGTCTTGCGGCCGCAACAGGCCGAGATGCTTGCGGAAGAGATATCGTCTTAGAGTGGCAGCGAATCTACTAGCTTGGTAGAGTTGATTATTCATCGTCGTGTCCAAGGAGGTCTGATCCTCGATGACGAGCGCGATCTCTGAGTCCCGACTTCCCTTGAGCGAGCGGTCGTTCAGATTGGCTGAACCACAGACGACTACGCGATCATCGGCTATCAGGACCTTGGAGTGCACGTAGAGTTCCTCACTGACAAAAGCGTCAATCTCCGGAACAGAGCCTCCAGCGGGCCACGGAACGTTCCGAATGTCCTCTCCACCGAGCATGTAGCAGGAGCTCACGGTATCCCAGTCGCTACTGTGGCCAGTGGACGCCTTCTGGTAATCACGGTACGCTTTATGATCGGCCGTTATTTCAGTTGCTTCGAATTCGCCGATCTCATTCTGGGCGCGAAGGCCGAATGGATCAACCATGTCGTCGTGCTCCTGGCTGGCAGCATTGTAGTCCACATGGCTCGCCTCGGTGGCTTGCTGCAACACCCCGCTCTCGTTGATCCGGTCGTAGCTCCGCAGATTATAGAAGCGAATGTACTCTTCCGGGTTGACACCAGCTCTTTTGATCTTGTCCATGATACTGAACCCTCCCCGGTTGATAGACTTGTACTGAAGCTTCATGATCGCACGGGGCGGGTGGCCCGATACTAGTGCCTGCAAATCGCCCGGGAACGCCGGGACCGCTGGCATCACGACTATAACCTTGTACCGTTTCCCCTCGCGGGCTGCTCGCAGAATTCGTGCCACCAATGCTTCTCCCACGCGGTTCCACACGGTACCCAGCCATGTTCCGGTTGAGGTGATGAAAAACTGTTGCTCTAGATAGACAAAATGCTCGCTCTTCTCGATGATGTCGATGTACGCGTTGTAGATGCTGTTTTCGGTTGATATCCCATCGCTCCACCGATTAACACTCCGGACCAGCTGACAAGAAACTGATCCCTTGGGTAGCTCAGAAGGAGTGGCCGAAGGCTTCGCCGGTGGCAGGGCCTCGTAAGTCCGAAAGCCGGGCAAACGAGCGTTGTATTTTAGGTTGTGAATGAAGTTCCAGCGCTCGACAAAATGACGACTGATTTCGGCGACGGCAGGACCCGTCAAACTGACCGAGATATCTTGCCAGCCCATACGGGAGGTAGTCAAGCGACTGAGTTTATTGTGTTCCCATCGATCCAGGTTCTTGAAATCCATGACACGAGCGTTGTTGTAGTCTTGACCGGGGAACACAATATCATCGAGGTTTCCAGGGTGGGCATCTGCAATGGGATGTTGGATGGTGTCCCATCGCCCATAGGACAAGTCAATGCCACCAAGAAAGGCGATCTTCTGGTCGCAAATGACGAGTTTCTCATGGTGAGCCCAGAGCAGGGTCGGTCCGCCTGCGATACCAAACATGGTCTGGAGCGTCTCATCTGAGATCTTCCCAAGGCCCGAAACCCCGGACGCAGTGATACTTTGGAGCAGGCCTTTAGTCGAAGATATGACTCCCTGCGCTCCTTGGATGAGATCGGGGTATCGGAAAACTGAGATGTTCGGGTGCAACGCCTCCAGTGCGCGCTTGGTGTGTTTTGAAGATACTAGCTCCCTAATCAGTACCCTCACATCCTCACCAGCCAGCTCGAAGACAAAGAATCACGTACGATACATCACCTGAGGAACCTCCTTGAAGACCACCACATTCACCTTGACACCACGCTCCGCTGCAGCCAGCAGCATGCGGTCCAGTCGATACTGTTCATTTTCCGATGGAGGCCGCCTCAGGTAGACTTCCGGAGACACCCACCCTGCCAAAAGTTAAAGCCCACTCATACAGTTTTCAACCACCGCTATGAATAAGAAGTTGATTCTTACATCCAAGAATCCAAACCGACTCTTTCACAGTCAGCAGCGCCTCCGAGACGGCCCAGAAATAGGCGCACCCATCAACGTGAAATTTGACATTGTTCCCGTCGGAGATGGGTGAGGAGCTCGAATAACGAGTTTGGTTTTCCTGCTCGTCTGTTCCTCTCCATGCCGAAACCGTTTCTGAAATATTTGATATTCCGAGCCTTTTTGTCACATCATCCAGACTAACTGGGCTCTGGATCGAGGCAGTAGACAGGTTCTTGGCGGCGGCGGTTGCCCTGTCGAGAAAGGACGGCATCGTTTACACGGCTCGCTATCTCATACCCTGAAGCAAGAAGATGCGAAACAAAATCAAGAATATGGCGATGGTGGGGTGAAGGTACAGAGGCACAGTTCTGGTACAGGGGAATTTGGGATCCGCCAGAGAGATATACCACTCACATCGTGGCATTTTGCACCGACTGTCAGTCAGCCACAGTCGCGAAGGGAGAAGATGTTGTGCGGCTGGCTGAAGCTGCAGCGCCGCCACGATGAATTTTTTTCAGGCCGCTTGTCTGATTACAGCTAGTGAGTTCGCATGTCGCAACTTTCGACGCCACGATTCAGCCACCCAGGAATAGTGCAGAGTTCGCCAGCTGAAGCGAGCAGCTGGAGCGTATCGCAGCCGCGAATAGGGGGTCGAGATCCCCCCACATAATGGTCCATGGCTGTCCAAGAGCATATCTGAGCAGGTGGGGCTTGAAGTTCTGGAACTTCAGGGGGATGAACATGTTCGCTTATGCGCCGGGAAGCGGAGATGTCAGAAGAGAAAAACGAGGGGGAGTTGAAGAGAAGGTCTTATCGGCATCTCCGCCTGGGGCAACATTTGCCGACACCGCAGAAGCGCGATAGGGGGCCAATCCTTGCAGTTCAATTATTTGTTGAGATGCCATTTTCGAGCATATCAGCCACGTTTCTTTCCTTCCCAAGAGCAATTGACTCTTTTCTGTGTACTTGCGACCTGATGTGCTGCCCACAAACCCTCCATATATATAGTCAACAGTACATGGACACGATGTACTGTATCTACTGTACTGCTTCAGCTGCGCCATCCCGCAACCCCACATAGTGCCTCAGCTGAAAAAGCCAAAACGGTGAAATATAAATAATAGGCACCAAGAGTTTTGCCCAGATACCTTTCTTTGACCCATACTGCAAGCATTTGTCAGGATACAGCCACTCCTTGCGCGAGCGCAGTATCAACCTCGCCAACAAAATGCTCGGACTTGGGGGCCCCAACATCAACTCGTTCGAGAACCAGCACCCGGACCTCGAAGCGAGCATTTACCCCCGCGTGTCGGACCAAGATGTGCTCTATTCCTTGTCGGAAGCATCGCTCCGATCCGCCATCTACGTCCCCACCGACTTCCAACACGGCCGTGACGGCAAGACCCCGGTCATTCTCGTCCCCGGAACTGGCACCTACGGCGGCGAAGCCTTTGGCTCCAACTTCGTCAAGCTGTTGCGCGAGAGCGCCTTCGCCGACCCGGTCTGGCTGAACATCCCCGGGCGGATGTGCGACGAGTCGGCCCGCAACGCCGAGTACGTCGCGTATGCGATCCGTTATATCTCGACACGGTGTCAGGGAAAGTCCGTGGCGGTCGTGGGCTGGTCGCAGGGATGCTTATCGACGCAGTGGACGCTCAAGTACTGGCCCAGCACCCGCGAGCTCGTAAGCAACTTCATTGCGATCTCTGCCGATTTCGCCGGCACGGTCGGTGCGTGGGCCCTCTGTCCCTTCAAGGGCACGCAACCCGGAACCCCGGCAGTCTGGCATCAGACGCGGAACTCGAACTTCATTGCGGCGCTGCGCTCCCACGGCGGGGACTCGGCCTATGTGCCCACGACATCCATCTACTCTGCGACGGATGAAGTGGTGCAACCGCAGTCGGGGATGGGAGCGTCGGCGTACATGAAGGATGAGCGTGGGGTCGGGGTAACGAATTGTGAGCTGCAAGTGCACGCGCGCCTCAAGCCAGCGGGACTGATTTATTCCCACGAGGCGGTGCTGTATAACCCACTGGCGTGGGCACTTGCGGCGGATGCCATCCAGAATGGGGGACCGGGGAGCTTCGAGCGGATTGATCTGGGCGCAGTCTGTATGCGCAGCAAGGCGGCGGGACTCAGTCTGATAGATGCGACCAAGACACAGGCTTTGGCTGCCTGGGCTTTGAAGAATATTCTGCTCTTCACGCCGAAGCCCTGGCGGGAGCCGGAGTTACCGGCTTACGCTGCCGCAGAAGAGAAGACATACGTGCCGCAAGAGCTAGTTGCAGATGACCCCAAGGTTCCTGCTGTGCTCACCACTGAGATTCCGGACACGCTTTCTGTTTAATTGTTTCGGTGTCGGAGAACTGGGTTTGGCGTTTGGCAATCTCGTCGAAATGTGTGGTCGAGAGTTTGAGCTTGGCGTCCTGTCCTCATTTTTGGTAAAAACAATAATGATAAATTCGTTTTCGTTATTAGAGATGAGAGCTTATGTTGAATGTGTTAGGTGTTATAGGAATGCTATCACGGGTTCCTCTCTGCCCCGAGACCGTACACTCACCGACAGCCAAGAGCAAACAACAGTTCAGTGCGTTCTGCAAGCTAAAGTAAAGTATACTCAGGAGTGGATCCCATGCAGCCATTACATCAGCAGAATGCAGCTCAGTGGGCCCTTCACCCTTTATGCATTGGCCCCAATTTCAGATAGCGTGCTCAGCGACATATCCCTTCCTGACCTGCGCATGGGTCTGCTGGTTCGAAGAAAGCGAAGAAAATGGTAAACAAGGATGTCGCGACGCGGTGACACAAGTCTTTATAATATTGAATTGGCACTGGGGATGTCCATCCCAGCAAGTAGCGCAATCACAGGGTGGAACCATGATCATGAGAGATCGAACCAAGACACCTCGACTTCGATCCAGAAAAAGTGGACCTAAAACCAGCCAGATACAACGCGAGAGGAGTTTCTGGTCGCACACAACCCGCTCTATTGTCCCCGGTTGACTAATGAACCTCTCACGAAGTGATGTCGCTTATGGTATTTCAGAACACGTACTCCGCCAAACCGAATCACTGGCGTGGTGATAGTCCGGGATGGTGGCGACTGACGATATCGGTCGGGTATATCATAGCGACCACATTTGGTGGATAAGGGGTAAGGGTGTACTTGTATATATGTTGAGATAGGGGGTGGGAATGACTCCTGGGCATCCGAGGTTCCCTAATCAGGGATGACTGAAGTTTATGAGACTATTGACAGTTGCAGGCTTTGTTGTAGCCTCCAGTTGCATGTACATAGACGGTGTGGGGCCACGTCCTAGTTGATTACTCAAATTAACACTGCATTCCACTGCATTGTTGTCATGGCAAATGCGGGGACTCTGCACCCTGCTATCGAGGCCTAGACACATCGGTCATGACGAGACAATGCCAGTACGGATTTTGCAGCCAATCTGAGCGATAACTCGCAAGGTGATGAGTGTGATATCAGCGTAGGTACGGAGTCAGGTACTGTAGTGACCGTAGTGACGATGGAGAGTCCCGCTGATATCATTGGGGGACTACTAAGCATTTTCAACGAGGACCCACTCAGGGTAATGAGGATAATTGCCGAGTGCCATAATAAGTGGCCACGAGCGAGAGAGAGAGAGAGAGAGAGAGTGTGTGTGTGTGTGTAGCAGATGTGACGTGGTTGCTTTGAAGATATTTTGCAGGGGAAAGAGGAAAGAGGAAAGAGGAAAGAGCGGGTAGACAGCCGACTGACGTCACGGATCGTCGATCCCGACCGAACCCTTCCATGGGTGAGTGAGTGTTTTCTATTTCTATTCTTAAGACTGCTTACTCGGTTCATTCATTCAATCTCTTCCTTACATCCTCCCTTCATTCAATTCTCATCCACTATCTCTTTCGAAACTAATACCTTCCCACCCACCCATCCACACAGACATGGCTGTCATCTGGGGTCTCGATCTCAAGGAGATCCAATGGAGCAAATTCAAGAGTTCCTATATGTTCAATCGAATCTACCATCTCCGTCGGACAAAGATGATCGTTTACCAGCTGGCCATGATTCTCTGCGTGTGTTCTGAATCCACAGGCACCGCCGCACTATCGGGTACGTCTCTAACCGTATCCCCTGCCATGAGGACCGATGCTGATGGGCGCTTCTCCACGCAATAGACTACGTCGACCAACAAAACTACATCGAACACCATCACCCCGGTGTCTCCGTCCATAACAACGACTTCATTGGAGCCGCATCCTATAATATCTTCGTCGGAGTCGCTGTGGCCACCATCTTCGGCGCCGCCTTCTTCTTCGACCTCTTCTGGCCCGAGCGACACGAGAGCAAGTCGGTCCATCTGGCCTGGAAGATCTGCAGCGTGATTGTCTCCATCATGATGCTCAGTTCGGCTCTGACCATGACGGTATGAGCCCTGATACTATACTGGTTCCCTCGAGAATATATCCGCTGACTTGCCCAGGTGATCACGGCGACGAGTAGTGTCAAGGTCCACGGCACGGATGCCGCAGGAGCCCGCAAGTTCTGGTCCGAGTCGTCCAAGAAGCCTTCTTTCCGTATGTGCTTGCTTCTCCCTTGTATCTGCGATTCACTTTCTAACATTCGAGATAGTCTACCGCACCAACCCCAAAGCGATCGCCTCGGTGGTTCTCGCATGGCCAGGATGGGTAGCCACAGTCGCCAGGTATGTTCCCGACACCCCCAATCCTTCTTTCTTTTCTCGTTGAACACTCCTGATTAACATATCTCTCACTTAGTACCCTCATCCTATTCGCCTCGCATAAGCACGATGATGTCCACGGCCCCAAGTCGAACTACGGTCGCGAGATGGACGGAGAGAAAGTCCCCGAGCCCGAGACGACCGGTGGTCTACATAATACAACTCTTCGGGAGTAAACGTGGTTTATTGAGATACCCCCTTGTCATATTTTGTTACGACTTTCATCAGGAAACATGACACGCAAGGATACCAGCGATGAACTGTATAGATATGGCGTTTTGCTTTGGGTTTATTGATTTTCTCTTGAATACTTTGGGCGGGCGGCAATGCGGTTACTATGATTTGGAGTTTACTATTCACTGTACACTATATACTTTTGCTGTAATTATAGACGACCAGGCGAATTTACGAATAATGACCGGATTACTACATGACTATACTTCTGATTGGGAAATCCTGCCCTGGAACCTGGTTCCGAAAAAGAATGACGCGCGAAGGGGATGACTAAGAAGGGCAGCTCGTACTCGGGCTCAACCCCTGTCGGCAGTGACGTCGTGCCCTTGACGGGAACCGTGGGAATCATCATCAGAAGTCCCTGATTCTTGGCTGATTGCGGCATTGTCCCAATCCGGCAGGGCTCGCCAGTGATCGGCGAGAAATACGCCATCACCAAGCTCGGAGGGTTCACTCATGGTAAAGAATTTGGACAAAAGCCACATATTAACGCGAGACAAGAGGGCGTGCCATGGTGCATCGATGGGTCCCCATGTGTTGACGTCTTGCGCCCGGGCCACCGGAGGTGGCGCCGGCTTCGGTGGTGATTGGCATTACAATTGAGAAGCAGAAGAGAAAGATTGGATTTTCATCAAATACGCCATCTTCAACTGTGAGTATGTCTGTCTTCAAAACTCTGCATTCATTCACATTAAGTGTAAGTCGTCGCCACAGATGGATACCAATTCTCCCCGTACGTGGCGTTCAAGGTGATGTGCCCGGAGACCGATCCATCCTCCAGTCGGATCCAAGTCGAGATCTGCGGCACCCCCAGGGTCGTTTCGTCGAGCAGGACCTGGCGAGATCCCCGTGTCCAGGAACCGTACCCGCCGTAGCCGGTGTGGCGCCCGAAACACATGTTCAAACCGTTGCCGGTGAGGTTCATCCCCGGCAGCTTGGAGTCCCATTTAAAGCACCTGTTCAATGGACTCAATATAGCTTCAATGGTGATGGGATGCGGGAGGGAGGCATGTGAAGTACTTACCAGTCATCGCCGTGGTCATGGCCACTGAACGTCGCTAGGAGACCCTCGGTGTTCAACATCGCCTCCATGAACGGAATGTCCTGGCCGGCGTAACTGAATACAGTACCGGATACCTCGCCCTGGCCGCTGGCCTGGCCTTGCTGGTCCAGAGGCTTGTCGGCGTTGATGCCAGGTTCGTAGTGGGCGTTGACTCCCTGATTCTGGAAGGCAAGCATTGCGTTGACGGGGATGTGGTAGAATGCGATCGAGGGGATTACTTTGCCGTATTGTTCGGTGAGTTGAGCGTTGGTCTGCGTGAACCATTCGACGACCTGCCGAATTTGGTGAGTCTGTTGCACACGCAAAGATGGCTGGCTGCATATACTAACCGACTCGTCCACCCAGCACGGCTGGGGTACTTCGCTTCCATCCTCCAATTCCTGGAAATGGTTTCCTCCGCGGCTGTCGAAGAACCACATGATCAAAGCCGGCGTCGTCGCGGAGGCGTCCGACGGGTAAATGGGCAGGTAGTAGTTCGATACGCCCGCGAGCTTCGCGGACACCATGCTTTGGGTCAAGCTGTTTGAATAGGTCTGCTCTCGCTCCAGAATGGCGCTGCGCGACAGATTGTAGTCGCTGTCATGGTTGCCGTAGGTAGAAGCCCACAGCAACTCGCGCTCGACAAGGGGAGCAACAATCTCATCGATGTAATCGGTGGCATTCGACAGGAAGGTGTTCTCGCCGGTGATCAGATCGCCATTCAGGATGACCAGTTGTGGGCTCTCGTTATCGAGGATGGTGTTTATCACCGCCGTGCTCTCGACGTCCTGCTTTGGTCCCCAGGTGGTGGCTTCGGCTGCAGGTCATCAGTGACGCTTTCTCGCTTATCCAAGGTATAGACAGCTTACCCTCGCCGTAATGCAAGTCCTCGAATACCGATAACTGGAAAGTCCCGTCACTTGTGAACTGCAGGCGCTTGTCGAACTGTTTGGTTGATTTGACGCTGGGGAACGCACGGATTTCAGCTGCGAGGCCTAGAATGGCCACAACACTAAAGCGCACCATGGCGACGGCGTTTCGTCGAGAGGTACTGGGTGTGATGCAATGCGAAACCGTGCTTCGGTGGAAAGGAGAGAATATATAGCACGAGCATTTGTCGCGTCGTCGGCAAACCTCCCTGAATGTCTCTGTCAACCTTGTCCGCCGCTTGTATTGCCGAGTGCAATATCGGGAGATAGTAGTCGAGGTCCCTGTTCGCGTTCTGGCACGGAGCACGTTTTGGCATCACTGTCGATGACAGGCTTGGCTTGACGGACGCCGGCGGCCGCTAAGTGCCGCCGTTGCTGCGGCGGGTCTCGTTACAGCTATCGTCCTGTTGTTTCGTTGCCAATTCGCGTTGAACGTGGTCTTGATCAATTTCTGCAAGGGGACTCATCAAATACAGTTGTTTTGCGCAATGGCGTAAAGTGAGCTGCCGAGGTGTGGATGTTGATGCCAACGGTCGCGACCGTCATGCACAAAGTAAAGAAATGCAAACGCGGTAAGGACACCTCAGGCCACAACAGCACTAATCCTCATTGGGTGCACTTCTCATTGACTCACTGCTGAGCTCACAGCACGGGGATACTCATTGTTTCCTCGGTACAGTCTCCGTGCAATCTAGCTCTATCTATCTCGATCAGTGCTGGTCTTGTATGGCTCTCGTCGTCGAAGAACGACAACAGCTATACACCAGCCTCAGGCGCGCAAACGTCTCCATGCCAAGCCAACAATGAACAAACACGTCACAGCAGCTGCAGTAGCCAGTTGCTTCGTGTCTTTGCCTCCAAAACCCCAGGTTTCGAGGAAGTCAGGAGAGTCAGAGGGGCTACTACTCAGGTTTGCTTTTTCCGGAGGTATGCTAACATCAACATAATCATTCTCGCACTCAGCTCGATGCTGCTCTTCCTCTTCCTCATACACCACATCAGTCTCCTCCCCTAGTTCCGCAGAATAATCTTGCAGCTGCACAATTTTTGATCGTACAAACTCTTCACGGCCCTTGTGTAGTCTGTTGTTCGAGGTGAAAGAACGAACCATTTCCGCGATTGAAGAGCGCTCACCCCAGCAGTGCTCATCAAGGAGATCCCAGTACAAGAGATAGACAGACGTGACTGACCGACACGCTAGGTAGAACCATGCGCTCTTGGTTTTGATAGATTCCCTCATTCTCACGGACAGTCGATCAACCTCCATGTCCAGCCCTTTAGCCTCATCTCTCAGCTCCAGTGCCTGCAGGAAGCATTCTGCTCGCGGCAAATAAGATTGAAAGAACCCTTCTGCACCCTCCCTACTCAGTGTCCTCTGCGGTCGCTCCAGAAGCAATCACCACGGAATACTCCCTGCGAACTGGGCAGGAGCGGCGTAGCAAAACTCCCAGTCAATGGCTCCTGTCACGTTGAGCGAGTCATCGACAAGTACATTCCCAGGACATAGGTCGTCGCAGAAGAGTTTGAACGGACCGTAGTTGTCGGCTGAGGAGATAAAGTTAAGAGCAAAAGCCTTCATTAGACTGCGACACGCGTACTTCTCCCGACAGTCATTCGTATCGCAGACACTGTTCCGCTGCCTTTCCAGGTGGGTGCCTTGCAGGGGAAAGAGCGAATGTATTTACTCCACCGAGCTGCGATAGATTCTCGAAGGCGCAAAGTCTTCCAACCCACATGTCCGCATCAACTCATTGATTCCAAGAGTCAAAGGCCTACTCTCAATGGCCGCTGTGGACTCTTTTTGTCCTCATGGAGACTTCCGATCGAATCGAAATCTAGGCTCCACAGCTCAAGTAGAATGTCCGCCATCTCCCCGTAGAGAGTCTTCAACGTTTGCAGGTCGATGTGCGGATCGAGTGCTTCCTCCTTCTCCGGCGTGCCACCACCCCTGCGGAGGGCATCAGACATCTTTTTCCCTTCTACCCAGGTCATGATGATAAACGGACCCAGCCCGGTAGGGTTGTCCGCTGCCCGTCCGTATGCCACAATACGCGGGACAGGGATCTGTTTTTTCTTGGCGATGTACTTCATCAAAACAGCTTCGTTCTCAACCTTTTCGTCCAGAATCATTGATTTCCCAGATATAGGAAACCGAATCAACCATTCTGGCCCACCATCGTCCCAATGAAGGCGGATGCTGAAGTTGAACGACCCACAGTGCATGGAACGGTATAGACAGTCATCGCGACCGCGATATCTGCTTGCAAGCTCGCAAATCCCTTGGGAGGAGGTTGAAAACAAAGTTACCCATTCTTTCTTGAGACTTTCATTTTGGCGAGACTAAGATCTCCAAAGACTATGTTTCGTCGCAAAGCAAGAGACCAGTGACTAAAACAAGGTAGTCAAGTGCTCCATCAAGCTTTCGTCCTCTCTGGGGAGAAAGAGACGGTCCGGAACTCCGCCTTCTCCCCGACGGCCGCTTCCTTGCGGGCCTCAGGGTTTATCATGCAGCGCTTGAACCCCTCACCATACGGGTGAGCGGCGAGTCGGAACATGCAGCATACACACATGAATCAAAACACAGAGATTTGCCCCCACATGTGCCTGCTGTTTCTCTCGGGAATATGTATGAGCTTCCTTACCTTACTCGGTACCCATGCTACAGGCCGCACTACTAGAAGAGTTAGTCATAGTTCTAGTAGAATGAGTAGCCATGAGATCTTTTCATACACGCCTTGTATAATGAGCTCCTACCAAGCACGGAAGTGGAATTTCACTGATGATCATGGCTCATGAAGAGTTGGCAATGCACTGGCAGACAGGGCTTGGCCACGACTGGGCCAGGCTGGAACGAAAGCGTACAGATATATGTCGAATGAACTATGGCAGCCAACGTAAGGCTCAGTAGGATTGGACTCTTGTCTCTTGCTCGCACTTGCTTCAGGCAGCACTGCTGAATAAGTCTTGAGCTGATTTTCCAGTAAAGCATGCCTGACCTACGATCGAGTTGCTGTGGGATTCTTTTACAGTGACTGGGCCACCGTCTAGTTGTTTAATGCTAGTTATGATGTGGCTAAACTTAATCACATGAGACTGTGGATATTTCAGGAGAGATAGGCGGACTTTGGGCCGAATTGGGTCCTATACCGCGAGATTGAGAGAGAGAGTTTGGGGAGATTCACAAGGGCGTCCCGGTTGTGTTAATGGATCGTTGCGGGGCCAAGTTCAGAAGATGGAAATATACTCACGGCCGCCCTCATTCCCAAGACAGGACCAAATGCCAGAGCCAAGGTACGGACAAATAACGCTCGGAGATAGCCGCTAGCCCCGTCGTGTTGGGTCAAGCCATGTGGAGTGGGCTGATGTGCCGCCACCAATGATGGCCGTGGGAAAATGTAGTCGTCGGATTTGACCCATCAAGCATTTTTAAAGTCATGGCAAGCGATTGGTAGTTGATCACGATCTTGCTAGGGCTATTTGAGCTTGAAATTTAGGATTATACGCACAACTAGACTTGCTGGACTGCAAAAAAACGGGTGCGATGGGGGTATGCAGTTCAAGGATCAAACAGAATCTAATGACAAGTTCTATGGAAAATATCACTAAGCATTTTGTACACCCTGAACATGACCACACGGGCCGTTGGACATCTGAATAGTGGCGGGAGAGCTGTGAAGAGAGGCCTTTGCATAGGTCGAAGCAGAGTTGCAGGAGGTGGTGTGGATCAGATAGCAGTACGTGACGGCGGACGAAACGTGGTTGTAGTACGACATGGCACAGGTGTTGGACTCCTGGCAGCTGACACAGCAGTCGTAGGCCGAAGCGGCGTTGCCCACGGTCAAGCTCTCGCCGGGAATGTTGGTGAAGGAAACGAGATACATGTATTGGCCCGCAAAGTTACCGTAGTCTGAGGACAGAGGTAGTCCGGCGACGTTGTTAGTGGCGCATGCGTTTAGCATGGTAGTGCTGGTCGCGACCGAGACAGTGTTGGCCGTGGTGACGGTGGTTGTCACGGCCGCGACGGTCGAAGACTCGGTGATAGTGGAGGTAGTGCTGTAACTGAGCGTGATCGAGACGGCACTGGGAACAACCACGGAGGAGGTGGTGATAGTGCTGGTCACGGTCGTTGTCGTGGTCGAGCCCTTGAGCGTGGTGGTGATGGGCACAGCAGTCACCGTCTCCACGCTGGTGGTTTTCAACACAATCTTCTGGTGGCACTCAACAGCTTGGGGATATTGATAGTCATCCAACCACGCGGCACAGTCTTCTTCCTCAGTGCTGAGTAGAGATCGTTTGGCCGCCGTGCTGGTGGGCAGAGTCTTTGCGAGTGGAGTGAAGCCATCTGAGGTGGGAATAGTAGAGGTGTACGTGCTCGTCGTCGTAACGGTTACGGCGACGGTGGCAGTGACCGCGGGAGGAGTAAGAATCAGGGTGGATGTAATGAGCTCGGTTGAGGTGGTTGAGAAAGTATCAGTGACGCTATCAGCAGTGCTCGTTGTGGTGGTCGTGACATAGTCGGTCACTGTCACCGTCACCAAAGCAGGGATCTCAGTGACAGTGCCCTGGGTGGTCGACGTGATGATGACAGGAGTAGGATCATGGCGAGTGCGAGTGATTGTCGAAGTAGGCAGGACACCAGGGATAGAGCTGGTTCCTAACTTTGTGTGGCAGTATGCACCGGCCTGTGTCTGGAATTGAACTTGACTGCTCGCCACAGGGGAACTAAATGCCACCGGAACTTTGGCTGCAACCTGCCCTAAAAGGAGAGCTGCAACAATGGGAATGAACATCGCAGACATTTTGGCTGGCATGAAGAGCAAATCTGATTGTGTTGTTACGGTGGGATGGGGAGTTGACCTAAATACTCTGTAGTTGCTCCTGATTCTGTCCGGGCTGGGGCGCCGTCGGTTATCTTCACTGCAGTCCACTGTGGGCGTCAATAGTGCAATTGAATACGAAAGAACGGCCCAGGAACAGCTCAAAAACCCGAGCACGACTTGCACTAGTAGTTCGATGACTCCACTTGTTCTCTATTGCTGAATGGTGTATATACATCAGTTTTCTCGCGTTCTTTTCTCTCTTTCCTGGTTCTCTCCAGAACCCTCCCTCCTTCATTCTTTCCTTTCCAATGTTTTGATTGTTCTCTATACGCTCTTTTCTGCTTAATCTTTCAGGAGATATTATATTTCCATATTCACTCCTTACTTTTTACCTGTCGAAAGACAGATAATCAAAATGGCGCATTTGCTGGCACGAGGATGGATTCTCGCCGCATTGTTAGTACAAGCCCTCGCTTTGACTGTCGACATTCAAACCACCGTCACTGCCATCACTCCGAGTCCTGTGGCTACAACGACTCATCACCACTGGACTTACAGTTCCAGACCTTTGCCCAGTCGCAGACCATGTAGCGCTCGTTCTTCATCTGCGATCGCTTCTTCTATGGTTCCTCCCACTACTTCAGTCGCCATTCATTCCTCATCTCCTGTGAGAACTCCATCAGGGGTCGGATCACTAGCTCCTTCGTCTTCTCCGGTGAGAATGTCATTAGCAGTGGGTTCTTCGACGCCTTCATCTTCTCCAGTGAGAATATCGCCCTTGGCCACTTCTGCGACTCCTTCGTCGAGACCGGTTCGAAGTCAGCCAGCAACCTCGCAGCCACACTGGACGTATATCTCCAGACCCTTGCCTCATCGCAGCTGCTCGTTGGGTGCAAGCTCAAGTGCTCCTATTCCGTCCTCCAGGGCATTTCACACCACACCGACAATGCCTTCTCTCACTGCCACTGGTACCTCGACAGCCAGTTTAACTGGAGCCCCTCAGCGGGGCACCACAGCTGCAACAGGACCTTCGGGCCCTGCATTCACCACATCAACGGTCTTTACTACTCGCACGCCCACGATTACTGCATGTCCGACTACTGTCCCCAACTGCCCTGCCAGTGCCAAAACGACCTTTGTGACCACTGAGACTGTGGTGCTTTCGACTACCATTTGCCCCGTCACTGAATTAGCCAGCATTACCCAGAGTTTGCCTGCTTCCATGACATCGGCTGCAGGCGCAACTGGCAATGGTCAGGGCAATGGTGGTTCTGAGCTTACAGCTTCCACAGTCTTCACGACGCGCACAGCTACAATTATGGCATGCCCTTCTTCGGTGACCAATTGCCCGGCTCGGTCCCGGACCACTTATTTGACTACTGAGACGATCGTGGCTTATACCACCATCTGTCCCGCGGCCGAAGCGACTGGTGCTCACGTAGTCACAACCACCCATCATGTCCCCTCCGCTGCTGCTACTGGCGTCGTGGGCAATGTTGCGATTGGTGGCTCAGAGGTTACAACTTCCACCATTTTAACCACGCGCACGACTACAATCACCGCCTGCCCTTCATCTGTGACAAACTGTCCCGCCAGATTGAAGACTGTCCAGCCGGCTACCGAGACCCTGGTTATCGGGACGACTGTCTACTCTATCGCTAAGCAGCCTGCCGTCTCATCCGGCGGAAAGATTCCAGATTTGATCACTTCGACCATCCTGAGCACCAGGGTTGCTACCGTTACAGCCTGCGCGGCAGACGACTCCAACTGCTACACATCCCAAGGCTCCTACCTGACCACTGAGACCTTGGTGATCGCAACCACCGTCCTCCCCGTCACCTCGATCCAGACCTCCATCCCAACCAAGGATATCGACGCTGTCACCGCCGCCCCTATGGCCACCGCTGTACCCCAGGGTGCTGCAGTTGGAATTGGATCGAGCCCTTCCAATGAAGGCGTAGACACCACTTACACGACAACCATCACCGTCGACTCGTGCTCGAGCGACGGCACCTGCACCGCATACGTCAGCACTATCACTATGACCAAGACTGAGGTTGCCCAGTCGACCATCACTGCCACCGATTACAACGCCGGAAATAATTTCGGCTTTGGGGCGAGCCATGCTCCTTCTATCATATCGGTGCCCGTGATCCCCCAGAGTAGTCAGCATAGTAGACTGAGCACGTCCATCGTGCCTTCAGAGAGCGGTAGTGGAGTGGATGCCTTGTACACCAATGCTGCATCTGTTGTGCCTTCAAGGAGCAGTAGTGCGGTTGGTGCCTTGTACACTGGTGCTGCGTCTGTGGGTGCTCAGTGGTCGATGTTGCGGATCGTCGGGACCTTCACGGTTCTTCTGGTGGCCATGTTTGTTTAAGCCCGCGATTTAAACCATTATACGGCTAATATCAAAATTTTTTCTTTGGATATTATAGCTCGACTGAATGGCACTCTTCAGCTTGTATGTATATTGTAGAACATAGAGATCTAATGCCAATTACCCACCATCTCCCTCGGCGACCTCGGATACAGCTCTTATCCCTAGAGATAATAGATAATCCAAGTCCATGCAAGCCCATTCTACCTGCAAATAACAATCTACATCGCCGTCCTCCAGAAACCTCTAGTAAGAATACAATAAATCTAATGCACAATAAGCCCATACCGAACCGACGACCTCAACTCAAACGGCATCTTCAGCACATGCAGCAAGCACCGCTCCAGAACCTCCTCCTCCGTCAACGCCTCATGCACATAACGCTTAGCATAGACAGCAAGAAACCCTCGGAGATCCTTCAGGTCGCCGTCGTCCTTCTTCGCAGCCGCAGGCATCATCAGCCCGGCGACCTCCCGGCTCAAGTTGCGCGCGTCGCCCGGCAGGTACGCGTCGCTGAAGCGGAAGATGGCCGTCGTGAAGCGCGGGACAAGGCCGTGGAGCATGCTTTTCAGGTACTCGTAGTCTTGGAAGGAGGCTTGGTCGAGGCCGGTGCGGCCTAGGGTCAGGAGGACTCTGGTTCTTGTTAGAGGTGGGGGTAGAGAGAAGGAAAGAGGGAGGGAGGGAGGGTGGTTGGAAAGAGAGGGAGACGAGACGCACACATATAGGGATTGGCTATCTTGTTGCGGATTTTCCGCGTCTACTTGGTTCCTAGGTACTCTTAGCCATTTGGGTTTTGTTTAAGGGAGATCAGGCAGGCTCAAGGGAGAACTCACGGCGGAATCTCGGCGAGCAGTAACGTGGGGATGGAAACATTCTTCAGTAATGTCTCTACCAAGACTCTGGCTGGTACGTAGGCGTCTTGCCTGCCATCGACTGAGTCCAAAGCGCGGTTGATGAATCGATATTGGGAGGTTGGTTGATCGGGGTTGTTGTCGAAAACACTGATGATCGTATTAGGGACAGCAGGAGGAATCTTGGCGGAAAGTAACGTTGTATGTTTGTTACTTGTGTATGGGGAAAACCGATTGTCTAAGCTTACATCTTTCCAAATCCATTGGAGACTAGAACCTTAGCCTCGACTGAAACATCGTCCGGGAATGGTAGCCGAGAATACCCCCCGTGGAGAAAGAAGTATCGCATGGAACCCTTCCCCCCGGAAGCGTATATGGGGTCAAGCGATTGATCTAAGTCATGCATTGTGAGATTGTGGGGTCACAGAATGGCGTGGTTTGGGCGACTGCACAGGCACGAGTATCTCATCGCCCTTGGTTGAAGGGTAGTAAGTGGCATATGCGGTTATATGGGAAATTCAACCATCAGATACACGTGGCCCCATGTTCTATTTTTGTTTTAGTAAAAGAGGGTCCTCCTTCCGATGATCCCGAGTCTAAACTACTTATGAAGGTTGTAGAGACTAACTGATTAAAATAGGCCAACCATCAGCCGCCCGCCTACAAAAAGTTATCTAAAATACTGTATTACTTATTCTTTACAGAATTCTTATCGAAAGTATCCAGAATTAATTAAAATAAATCAATCTATATATTTTCATATATTATTAGTACATGTATCTATAAAATCCTTTTTATTATTATATAAGTTCTTAATAGACTTATTTGTTTTTTATTTACTAAAATAAATAAGCTTACTTATATTAAATGTTAATTATTGAAGAATATACCACAAAAAAGTTTGAAACTAGAATTTAATTATTTATATAAAGAACTAACTAGAGAAATATTATAAAAAATAAGAATTTATTGAATAGATTTAATTAACTAAAAATAAGTCTCAACTTAAGTTAAATTCTAAATAGCTGGAGTTCAAAATTTGACTGAGCAGTTAGGTAACCTTCTGAAACTTACCTAACTCACTTGATCGCCATGTCTACGTGTACCCTGTAACTGAAGCGGGAGAGCCAGAGACATGGATATACGGATATATAGAAGAATCGCGGGAATTGGGGGAAAAGGGAGGAAAAATACTGGGAACATCAGAAAATGAAGTCAATAGATGTAAAGATGATGATTTTCACTTTCCGGATATACGGATATATGGATATCTTGGTTGTGGGGAAGTAGAGGTGTCAAGGTGTGGCTGCAGCCAGCTGTTCCTACCTGATGCCTGCCTGATTCCTGATCCTGATAAGCCTTATATATAGTATAACTAGTATCTACAGTGATTATGTTTTAAAGCGATTAGATCGACCACCGCAGCACGATAAGCGTGTGGCTTTTGACTATGATCTGCGGAAAGCGGATGGGGAGTGCCACCAAGGTACAGTACAACAGGGACCTTGAGGCCGCAGCTCCCACCACATAAAAGGATGACGACGACGAGATCCTCTTTTCCTCCCAATACTCTGTGTTGCCTCTCAGCCTACAATCTACCAACATGCATTGCATGCTAGACAAGCTACCTTTGGAACTCTTGGAGTTCATCTGCGATGAGCTCGAAACGCATGATCTTGCCTCACTTCTGGGAACTTGTCGCCAGACATATCACCGAACAATCCATCGACTGGCTCAGCGCTACTCGGAGGTTCACCTTGACTTCTCCAAAGGTAGTCTCAATCAAATCCACGCCATTGCCAACAATGAAGTTATGCGACAGCAAGTTCAGCGGTTGGTGGTAATGGCTCCCGAGCCGTTCCTGGGCCGCAATCTCGACTGGCAGCGCAGCGCCGCAGGTCACATTCTCAACCCCCTCGAGGTTCCTACCATCAGGCAATTCCGCAATGACTTGGTTGATAAGCTGGTCAACTGTCGATCGTTCATCATCTCGCCACTTGGGAGCCACCTTGCCCCCGAGGAAGACAACACGGATGCGCCCGATGATCGACATTTCAGCCCAGACGATGCCGCGAGCATCCTGCTTGATATCATCGCTGATTCCGCTCTGCCCGTGAAGCTGTTTTGGTACGGAAGGGGCACAAACTACAATTCCGACATTATGAATATCCAGCGACTGCCGAAAGCTCTGTTCACCAGTCCGCGCTTTCGCAGCGGATGGGGGTCACTCACGAACCTACATCTAGAGCACAAGCTCACTCCTAACAACTATTCTTTCCTTCTGAATATGCTTCTCAACACCCCGAATCTCCGGAAGCTTTACCTCAGCCTGGCCCCGAAAGATCTTGCAATTGAGTTCTACTCGCATGTCGCCAAGTCAGATGCTCTATCTTGCGTGTTGGAGAGGATCTCACTCTGCTATACAGCCATCCGGCCGTCAGATCTCATGCATATCCTCAGCTGGTCTCGGCAAAGTCTGAAGCGGCTGGTCCTGACGCAAGTCGGCGGCATATCGGCGGATTTACCACAATTACATGACCACTTGATTAGTTACCCCTGTTTGGAGAATTTGGACTTCAGAATGTGCCAATAGTCGGGGAACGGAATATGATCTGCCACATGAGATACGAATTACGCTTTTTCTTTGTTCCCTACGCTCCTTGCCTTCACGGATTCCGGCCGCAAGTCTGCGCAGCTTTTATCTTTCCCTTGTCATGGCACCTGTCGACACTGCAAGAAATTCACATTCACAACGATATCGTTCGAAGGGCCCGTTCTGGATGCCCCCTTCCAGCTTCCGGGTAAAGCGAAATTATAGCTCGAATTCACGAATCGACGGACTGGGTGGACCGACCATTGTGCCTCTTACACAGGGACGAGAGCACGGGCTGTCCCAACATCCTAGCTACATATTATGGCTTGACTCTTGAATAAAATCTTGTCACCGTTGAGCGGTACAGACACTTGGATCTTGTTGAACAGTGGGCTTCAATTCATATAATAATCTTAATTACACAAACTGGATAACCTCTGTGTCAACCGTGCAATAGTGTGCTCACCAGATTCTGCTCTGGGCCATGATCCGCGGTCGCATTCCTGTTCTCAACCTCTAATCGTAGCCTTCAATACTCGGGATGTTCGAGGGAAAGTAAATTTTTTGACAGTATCTCGATGTTGTATTCCTGACCAGCAAGCCAGCTTACATCCTGAATTTATCTTTGAAGGTTTCCATTGCAGATAAGACAGGCAGCTGTAAGCTGATCACCATCAGCTGGGACCAGTTCTTCACGTCTCGGGTGTCAATTGCCAGTGGGGAGAACAGGTGTGATCAGGTCCGTGGAAACTTCAGCTAGGCGACCAGCTCAGCAATTTCCGATATAGTGATCTCGGGAATACATGCACAGCTATTTCTCCGGTGACCAGCGTAGAGAGATTGCCCAGACTGAGGCAGATGTGCGATCTAGGTATGAAGTTGATAATAGGAGGGACTGGAGAGCAATGCGCGGTACAAGAAAGACCTGGCAATATCGTAACTTTTTTCACCTCACAAGACGATCGGATTGTTATAGAAATGACGGTAGACCTGAAGACGTTGAGATGAATGATTGATTGACTGATTCTGCCAGCGAGGGCTCGTAGGCTTAAATACATAAGTCATAGTTGAATGACCTTGTTCTTCTCAGCGGCGTCTTTGACCATATCTTGGAAAATGTCGAGAAGAACTGTTATCTCCTTGAATATGTCCTTGATGCGGTCGGTGACTATGTCTGCTTGGTGTAGTAGAACTGATGCTGTGCTAGGGTCCATTGATAATGCGAATTTCTTTTTTGTAAGTGCGCGGCTAATACCCTCTTTGTCGTTCGCCGCCTCGGTAAGGGAAAAAACCGCGTTCGGAGACAGATTGCGGTCAATGTGTCGGGCTTTAGGCTGCGCGGTACAAGAAAGACATATCAACATCGTAATCTTCTCCACCTCAAATGCTGTATCCAAGGCGGTCCGTTTGTAGGAGGGATGATTTATGCTGCAGTACTGGAAGTCAAGTAAGCAGGCAGCAGGAGGATCCAGGGAGATGACTTACCGATCGGAGGAGCTGGCGAGGTTGAGGATGATCGGCTTGTCTCTTTCTCAAGCGCCCCGGTTTCTTGTATGGGCTTTCCGGGGCAATCTGAAGGAACATGACACTGCTTTCCAGAACCTGGTTCGTTCGCGTTCGAGCGAACGCGAACGGCAGCCGACCGAGAAGTATCTTGCACACCTGACGTGGGGATGAACGGGTCTCTAGTGCCATTGACGAGGTGTCCTCGAGTTGTCCGTCAGTTCAAGCGACGGGATGACTCCCATGGTTCTTCAAACATAGAAGCCCTTCAGCAGGATGGCGCAAGGCCGACAGAACTGTCGACAGCATAGAGCAATACGTGATAACGTCTGCAGGTCAATTCCCAACCCGCTCGGCGTTGATGAGGCCATGGCTATCACACGCTCTCTCCGCGAGGTGTTCCTTCCTCAGGCCCCTCTCCTCACAATGCAATCGTATAGGATTGCGCGGTCCCAAGAGACTTTAGAAATGTGAATGAGGTGGAAGGTGAGGTGGTTCAGATATGATAGTTGGGCGGCCGCCGCAACATTATCCAATCTGAGAGGCAAGGCCGTCATGATGCCTTAATGACTTAATGACATTCCTCGCATTCAAGCTCTTCGGGAGGAGTATCGACTCAAATCCTGACCCCCACCGAAAAAGAAAGAACAGGACTGGTATGTACATACAACACCCCGCATTCTAGCTTCTACTCCGTTTGTATACCACTCTAGCATATGCTCATAGGACACTGTCGAAAGCTCACCGAATCGACGCGTCCACTATCGGCTAATGCCAACCGAACGCCACTTGCAGGCCATTGCAATCTTCTTTTCGAAATGTTCTCTTTGGAGATTCCTGGATATCCACGTCGGGTCTGGACATTGACGATGCCATATATGCGGCTGCGTACTTAGCCGTGGTTAAACAGCGAGGACCTGCACTGTAAAAGGCTGATTCTCGCCTGCATGATGCGCGGTGATTATAATGCTTGGGAGGAGGAAGATCAGCGGCGAAAGATTCAAGGCTTGCAGTGACATGCTCTTCCAATTCCTTCACAAATCAGCCGCCAGCCTTTGTCAGTTTTCCAGTGTCGGTAATGGCAATACAGTCCGGAATTGAGCAAGCCAGCCCACACACTCCATTTTGGAGTTCAAGTATCCTCGTTTGTGAGCTGCTTGAGTCAGGCAATCATTATAAGAATGCCAGAACTCATTATTCTAGACACTGGAAAGGGTCCTCTTAGTCGGGACGGCATTTCCAGTCTCCTCACAACTGCTAGACAGTGCGATGAAACGAGCAATGAAGCCTCCCAGCGACCCTATAGGTTTCTCCACTTGATCGTTTCAGTGCAGAAAGTATCCAAGGCTTTGTTAGTAAGCTGGAGTGACGCGTGAGCACCTCCCTTGCCATGAGGTTTTCGAGGACGTCGTCCGAAGCCAGAAGTGTTTGAAGAAGACGATCTGGTGCGTTGTTTCGTTAGCACAATACTGACACAGGCTTATCTACGATGCATCCATCCCCTTCCCTCTGGAACCAAGGTTGTCAACTTACTTATTGGAAGCCACTGCCAGAAACCTCCATTTCACTAAAGGCAGTTCGCCAGGTATAAGGTTCTTGGCGGTCTTCTTCGTACGGCGTGCGGCGGCGGCTAGGGTGGTTGAACCGGCATGCTGTACAGTCATGCCATGAAAGATACATAATAGGACACTCTATCACTTTGCTTTTGTATACTCTTCCACGCAGGTAAGAGCCAGCGTCGTTGGGGACGTGATGCGTTTCCGCTTAGGACATAGTAACCTGCATAACAGGGAAAGTAGGTGACGTTATCTCGAACAATATGTATGGTCGTGCTTGATAGTAACCCAGCAACATAGAGAATATCTTTCTCTGACATTATGGGAAATTTTTCGAGGATACGGTAGCACGCTGTCCTACAATCTGCCCGGAAGAACATCGGCTGATATGCCCGACCGTATAGCACAGCTCCGTCGTTACATGAAGGGACGTCCTTGGTGACGCCCTTCTAAAGAACGGAAATAGCAGACAGCTATAATCGGAGCATTAGAAATGGACATCCGGCATGGCCGCGATCATGAGAAGTCGGACTTGGACTTGGCTTGCAGACAGTGTGAAAGGAACCGCCATTTGAGACCTAGCTTAGCCGTCGGTGTCACAGCAATTGCACTACGATTTTCCAATACTTGTCTCCATAGCATCGAGGAAAGATCTCGCAGCGCATCCCATTTGGCTCGGGTCGGAATCCCATTTAAAGAGATTATTGGAGTCGTCGGAGAGGGTTGTCGCTGCTGCAGCCGCTTTGTCTTCGTCTATCTTGGCCTGCATCTTTGCTATGGCGTCACGTAGAGTGTTTCGGCGGGCAGGCTAGAAGATATGTGCAGGGATAGTCCGGTGAGACTTGGCAATTTCCATCGCTTGAGTTGTGTGAGGATTGTACAGCGGAGTGCCTGTCCTGGTGTATCCAAGTTCTCAGGGGTTGGCGGTGCTCTTGTAGGCATCGGCCTCGGCTTGGAGGACAGTAAGACCGGTCTTGCGGACATGGTGCACAGCTTCAATTTCTAATTTGATGTTTCTCCTAACGCATTCATAATAGTGAGCCTTAGAACTCTTCATCGTCTGGCTCCTAGCCCCGAACACCACATAGAGGCACCACATAATGTTGCAGATCTGTTTAAGCGTCGTACACAGGTATCCTGTACAACTGGCCTGTAAAATCAAGAGAGAAAGAAAAGGCTTCCCTGTTGAATTATACGTACCTTAATAAAACCCGGGTTAATCAATCCCTATCCTTCAAACCAGAACACGGCGCAAACCAACCTCCTCCTTCTTCTCTTTCTTCCGAACACCATCTCTCCGTCGCTCTGGGAGCGAGACAAATGCTTTTCTCGAGGTCAATAAGAGCTGTAGGCAGGCACCAAATTATCTGCAGGTTATACCAAAGCATCAAAATTGTTCGAGTCGTGCAGTGATCGGTATGATTCTGTCGATAGGCGCCCTGCAGCATAATTGTCCAAACCTATCCTTGGAGCATTACCAAGAAAACCACAGGATCACCGTACCTTAAACCCGCTGGCCAAGCCATGAACTGGCTTTCCGAATCAAGCTGCATCTGGCAGCTACGTAACCAATGTCATCTTGCACCCGTGACTATCAGACCGTATTAGTACTTGAGAAGCAAGTGTGGAAAGGTATTTGGGATCTATCTCACGAAGTTATCTCATTTCATTGACCTTGAGTCAGCTCAGCAAGACTGCGCGTTCATATTACGGATTGAGATACTCTCTGGCATTCAGGCGAGAGGGTGAAAGAAATCTTTTCCCGGCCTTCAAGATATCAATGAATGGGTATGGATGTACGGGAGTTGAGAGAACCGGGATGAGTTTTACAGGAGATAACGGCTGGGAATCCGTGAAATCTCGTCGTGAGGACAAGAGGTCTTTTGACATCGTTTGGTGCGGATGGGTTTATTTGCGCATGTTCAGTGTATATGCCCGCTCAAGATGAAATAGATGGAAAGAGATAGACAAGGATACATGGGCAGTGGAGAGGTGGCGGGGTGGAGGAGTGGGTAGAAAAATAGGGAGTGGAGGAGGTTGGGAAAAGTGGAGGGAAGAGAAGGATTGAGAGGCAGAAAGTCAAGAGGGGCAGGCGTTTACCTTCATCTGACAGACTGACAGCAGAGTGAATCCGATATAGAGATAGAGAATAGAGAATGGGAATGGATCATACATTTCACTGGAATCTACCAGACAAGATGTATGTACGTAAAGTGAATGACCAATGGGCAGGAGCTAACCCTAGTAGCATAGGATTCACCCGGAGACCATTGTGTCTGGTGAATACAATAATGTGCAAGGCAGTCAGGCAGACTACGTCATAGCCAATGCCAGTCCAACATTGAAACCATTTTCTATTCTACAACTCTATAGCTATAAAATCAAGCTTCAGCTCCAAGCTTGGGACAACCTTGAGTATCCATTCACTACCTACCATATTTCCTTCTAGACCTTCCAGACCGGCAACCTAACCCGACTAAACCAGTCTCATACGCAACCCCAGGATCAATACCAGGGGCAGACGATGCCTCGGTTGACGGACTCCGGCCCTCTTCTCGGCTTGCCGATCCAACAGCCGAAGGGATTGCTTGCGTGACCCTCAGCGGGTCTCTTGCTATTCTTCCACCCAATGCGACTGCAGACTCGACTCGCAGGCCCCTCTTAGTGCCGGACGAAGTGTCCATCCATGATTCAATGCTCCTTAAGCCGTTTCTGCATGGATGGTCTGACTTTAAATCATCCGAACCACCCAGCAAGATAGCCACAGCATGTGGGTTGAATGAACCATTCCATAAAATAAGAAAAATTTTCTCTTTCGTTCCTGATAACACCATGAGGTCGATGATCCTCGTAATATAGTAATAAGCTAAATCTCAATCCATATAAATAGGGAATCGTTCCCCTGTATTGACCTCATTTTGTTGCACCAAGCAATGTGCCAAGCCCAGCGCCGCGATCGCTTCCCCTCCCGTCGGACTCGGCATCATGACTTCAATCACCAGTACTGACAAAGCTCCAGTCCGACCGGCTCGCATCCCCTACTGGCGGATGCTTTTCGACCACGGCGCTGTGACCGAGGAGATCATCAACTACCCTTACACCGGTCGGGGCACCGAGGATGACCCCTATATCGTGGAATGGATCCCGGACGATCCGCGTAATCCGATGCTCTTTTCCAAAAACCTGAAATGGAGCTTCACCATCATCGCCGCCTTTGCCACGTTCGGAGTATCCATGGCCTCGTCCGCTTATGCGGGCAGTATCGGCCAGATCGTCGAGTATTTCGGCGTTGGGACTGAAGTCGCCACACTGGGAGTGTCGCTGTTCGTGCTTGGCTTCGCGGTCGGCCCGTTGGTGTGGGCGCCTCTCAGTGAATTGATAGGACGGCAACAAGTCTTCGCCATCTCGTACCTGGGTCTGGCAGTATTCTGTGCGGGTGCGACTGGGTCGCGAAACTCGTGGACCTTGATCATCCTTCGCTTCTTCGCGGGCTCGTTTGGGGCATCGCCCTTGACAAATGCAGGCGGCGTGATTGCAGACATCTTCCCCGCAGAGGAGCGGGGACTGGCGATGAGTCTGTTCGCGGGAGCCCCATTTCTGGGTAGGATCTGTGGTTCCATTCGAGAAGGTAAACACGCTGACCAGGACGTTTAGGACCAACGATCGGGCCCATCATCGGCGGTTTCTTGGGCGAGAGTGCCGGCTGGAAATGGGTGCAGGGCCTCTTGGCCGCCTTCTCGGGCCTCATCTGGATCATCCAGTGTCTCTTGGTCCCCGAAACCTATGCACCGTTGCTGCTGCGCGCGCGAGCAGACCGGCTATGCAAGTTGACCGGGAAGATGTATATCAGCAAGCTGGACTGTGAGCGAGGTCGGGTCTCCGTGGCGACTGCGTTTGGAGCGGCCCTGCTGCGTCCATGGGTATTGCTCTTCGCCGAGCCGATCGTTCTGCTGCTGTCGCTGTACATGGCCATCGTCTATGGCACGCTCTACATGCTTTTTGACGCCTTCCCGATCGTGTTTCAGGAAATTCGTGGCTGGAGCGAAGGCATCGGCTCTTTGCCATTCCTGGGAGTCATGGTCGGCATGATGTCAGCCGTCGCCTACAACATGTACGACAACAAGCGCTACAAGCGTCTTCACGAGCAACACAAGGGCTTTGCGCCCCCCGAAACCCGTTTGCCCCCGACGATGATCGGTGGGATCACCATCCCGGTCGGATTATTCTGGTTCGCGTGGACCAACGGCCCCTCCGTACATTGGATCGTGTGCATCATTGCGGCAGCACCCTTTGGCTTCGGGATGGTGCTCGTGTTTTTAAACATTATGTCGTACTTAATCGACTCATATACAATCTATGCGGCGTCCGTTTTGGCAGCGAACTCGATCATCCGAAGCTGCTTCGGCGCCGGTTTCCCCTTGTTCACGACATACATGTATAACAACCTGGGGATCCATTGGGCGTCGTGCATTCCAGCGTTCTTGTCTCTGGCCTGTCTGCCATTCCCATTCATCTTCTATAAATATGGAGCTACCATTCGACGGAAGTGCAAATACTCTGCTGAGGCGGATGCCTTCATGCGCAAGCTGGCCGAGAAGACGCTGCACCACCCGGAGAAAGAGACTGAGGCGGAGGACGAAGAGGCAGAGGCGGTCGCAGACGAACTAGATGTAACTGCCATAGACCAGGAGCTGGATTTAGAGCGTGGGGGCTCAGCTTCCACGGAAGGTCACTCGCAGCAGCAGTACGAGGCTAATCCGTACGACATCGACCGGGTCAACACCCGCAATTCCGCCATCACTCAGCGGTCGCGCTCGCGCTCAGTCCAGTCCAGGCGGAAGAAGTGGCTGGGATTCTAGTCACGGATGATACCATTAATAGCGGCACAAGCCACCCCGGGATGCCATAATATAGCATAGCCTCGCATAGCATCCAGAATTAATTATTAGATTTGTCTTTCATTATCTTCAGAACGGAAGAGATCCAAGATGGGCCGCCGACAATTCCAGCCTACGGCTCCGGTAGCTTTTCGGGCGTATCCGATCGGATGGTATCCCGAATCAGTCCGTCAAAGTTGGGAGACCAGGCTACACGGGGAGTCAAGAAGGGTAGATCCCAAAGTTCCGCCACATATCTCAAAATGGAGGTGTGAGTGAAATCGTTCGGCTGGTCCGTCGGTCGGTGCTGTACAAACCCCTTGTCGACCCAGGGCGAAATCAGCAAAGTAGGTACCCGTACTCCCAGCCGATCGAATCGGAAGGTTGTCTGCGTGCCATCCCGCGCTGCCTCTGTATATGTAAGGTTGTCCCCTGCAGGTACATTTTCCGGAGGGGGAACATGGTCCGCAAACCCGCCGTGCTCGTCAAAGGTGAGAATGAACAGAGTCTCGTTCCACTGTGGGGATGCACGCAGCGCCTCGTAGAGACTCTTCAGGAACCCCTCTCCGAGGTGAATAGGCGACGGCGGGTGGAAAGAAGTGAATGAGCAGCATTCCGGATTGATCCAGGTAAACTGGGGCAAGGTGCCGGCCTTCGCATCTTTATAGAATTGATCGATGGGTTTGACGTTCGAGACCCCGTGACCGGAGATCTTCGTCCAGGAGTAAAAAAGCGCATCGGGGAGAAACCCGGTTGTGTTGGAGTAGTTGATCCAGCTGATTCCCGCCGCCGACAGCTGCTCGAAGATGGAAACCTGGGGTAGGGAGGACGAGTCGAAGTCGGGATCATTGGTTCCGTGGCCGTACGAAGTGCCGGAGGTGAGGTAGGCGCGATTGGGGTTCGTTGGGCCTGGAACTGAAGCGAACCAGCGATCGAAGAGAACGAAGTTCTCCGCCAGCGCATTGAGGATCGGTACGCGTTCGGGTGGGTAGTAGTTGATTACCTCGGCTGCCCGACCGAGGTTCCCGTTCAGACCGTATGCGCGGACCTGCTCTGTCACGAACCCCTGCATGGTCGGACGGTCTACTTCAGGATTGGGGTCGTAGGTGCCATAGATCTGCAGGTTTCCTCCGGCGATGCTGTGGTCGGGGTCGTCGGGCGCAATGTCCTGAGCTGTGGGCTTGGCGCAGACTTGAGGGGAGTCCGGATCGGAGATATCGGCTGGGTTGCAGTATTCGGTGCGGATGAGCCCATCGATGTCAGCATTGTAGGTCAATCCGCCTGCGAACGTGTCGAAAGAAAGGTTCTCCTGCACGACGACGACAACATTCTTGATTGGGCTGCGCGCGGGGGGTTTTGTGCCACCAACGGAGTCTTGTGAGTGGCCGGAGATAACACGGCCGAGGAAAAAGAATATTAGCAGAGAGAGTATCGTGAGGACAAGAAGCAGAAGTGTAATGAGTGTACTCCGGACGAGAGAGTGCCGGAGTGGTGGTTGTTTATGTACGGGGTAGTCCTCGGGGTTTGTGGGGTCATCGCCGTGAGGGAGGAGTCTCCGTTTCTCGGATCTGAGCATTCGATCCGGCTCGGGCGATGAAGAGGTTGACGACGACAACGACGACGACATTTTTGTGTTGATAATACCTCCAGAAGCAGTGTAACTCAGGAGGAAGAAGCGAAAAAGGAAGGGAGAAGACACTGCAGGTGAAAGAAGGACATCCGAGCTGTAATAATGTAGACAGGCGGGGGCGGGGCACTTGACTGAGTCAGCTGCAGATTCCCACCCGGTGATTTGCTGCAGCTCAGTTAGAAGCACCAATCATAGAAGCTACTGCTCACCGTGGCTAGAGAGACACGCATTCATTGGCCAGACTTGTGGATAAACAACTTTGTTTCCTAATTCAGAAGTCTCCGGGTGAGCCGATCACATGCTTCCAAGTTGTACTGATTGATCATGAACAATAGACAACATTCAATCACCATTCAGAATTCAATTAGAAGTTAATGAGAAGTACTGGACCATGTACTAAGTACTAGGTACAGTACTAGATACAAGTACCATTCAATCCAACCGCTGCGCGAACCGCAACTCATTCCTCCCAAAATCATACACCGACACCACATTTTTCAAAAACGACACCCCCAGAATATTCAACATAACGCCCTCATACGCCACCGTTTCCGACGACGCAAGCAGCGACACACAAGTCCCGTCCCCAGTCTGATAAATGAGATCCCGACCATCATGGTAGAAGGTTTGATCCCCGATCCGGACTCCACAGGTGGGCGTTTCTGCATTGCAGCCACCACGTACACCCGCAGCGCATTGTCATACATCGCCGGCGGGGAGAATAGGGCGTTGATAGGTTCCACCACCGCAGCAGGAAGAAAGCTGAACTCGTTTCCGGTATCGGTGAAGGCCTGGAACGCCGTCGTGTTGGTTGTGGTGTTCTCCGCGTGAGGTTCGCCGTACGTGACGGCTGATACCGTGAAAGCCCAGTAGGATCGGCTGCGTTGGCCCGAGGTGAACTTGGCGGGGATGTTGTCCAGGATCTCCACGGGCACGACGGAGAAGTACGGGACGTGGGGTACAGGGGGTAGGTCGCCGAGGGTGAGGTAGCCTCCAAAGGTCGAGGTCGAGAGATTGAGCGGAGTCTACGCGAGAGCGATGCTAAAGTAGGCATCAACCAGGCCTCGTTCATACATGGTGTTGAACAGGGGACTGTAGACTGTCCGGTTGTAGAAGAACGTCTTGTTGTCTGCATGGTTGCCAGGATGGGCAGACGTGAGAGATGGGTAGCCCAGACCCAGCACGCCGCTGTTGACGCCGTCGCCCATGGGGTTGCTCTGGTCGGCGATCCCAACCGCTTGCCCTTCGACAGTTATCCCGGCTAAGGTGATGTCCTCGTAGGCCATGACTCCGCTGGCGATGCCATTGCCGTACTGGACGCCAAAGGTTTCGTTCTGGATCTGACGATAAGTGCAAGATTGGTCGTAGGTCTTAGCACTGTAGAGACAGTCGGCTTCGGGGATCTCAAGGTTGGTCGTCGCGTTGATGCACGTAAAGCCTGACCGCATCACATATGTGTCACTGCTGCCAGTGTCAACCAGGAGTTGAAAGATCTGGTTGCCGAAGGTCACATCGACATCGAACGTGGTGCCATACTGGGCAGCAAGCAGTGAAGCAGTATTGGAGGGCGTGTGACATGCACAACGTCTTGTAAGAGGAAGTGTGGCCGCGATACTTCCTACAATGATATGGCTCGCTGAAATTAAGAATAAGAGCCTCATATTGAGTTTCAACTTCAAGTGTCTGGCATGTGAGGATACTGCGGACTTCTACTCAGGAGTTGCCTCTCCCAGTTATATATGGTGTTTCCATCCCCAACACAGGACGGTTGCCTACAGAGCTAACCCTCGCATATTTCATTCCTCAGATTATCCCCCACGCGAGTTTCGAATCTCTCTAGCATCAGATCCACATGAATAGGCAGAAGCCACGGAGAAGCACAAAACGGCCCGAAAGCACGATGACGGCCGAGTCCGCCGTTGCGCCGCCAAGCCCTCTCGTATATTTTAGTTCTTGATTAGTGTCAGCCCCCCTCAATCAGCCTCATCCACCTCCAACAATCATGAAAAGAGCACGAAGAAGCACACCCAAGGTTCGTTCTGGCTGTCTGACCTGCAAGTGCGTCTTTTCCCCGGGCTTCCCACATCCCACACGTTGTCCATCCCAATTGACTTACCAACAATGACAATCTATGCAGAGCGCGTCGCATCAAATGCGATGAAACAAAACCCACTTGCCAACGATGTACTCACTCCAACCGCACATGTGAAGGATACCTAGCATCTTCCGACAAAGCCTCCGGTTCCCCGGCGACGAGCCTCTCTATCACAACCTACAGCATTCCCTTCAAAGTCCCTGGAAGTCAAGTCGACCGTCAATTGCTTCACTTCTACTGCTGCCAGGCAGCAGAGAGTCTGTCGAGCTTCTCCGACCCCACGCTATGGACGCGTCTAATTCTCCAGCGCTGCCACACCCAACCCATCATCCGGAATGCGCTGGTCACACTGAGCGCACTCTACCAAGACCACCACAGCCGTTACTCGGACGAGGGAAACTCACCAACACAGCCCTCGCCAAGGAACCTCCAGCTAATCGCGAGATCCCATCGACAGCTGCGCATGCACCTCTCCTCCCCACAGGCCTCCTACGAAGTCGCCTTGATCTGTGGAGTGATCTTTTATGCCTTCGAGTCGCTGATCGGACAGACGGAGAACGCCATCCGCCATCTCGATCAGGCGTTGATCCTCTTCCGACGATACCGGTATCAATACCATCTTCTTCAACAGAATGGCCGTGGCATCGGGAACGATATCTTCCCCCATCTGAGCTCGCGCCTCGCGCGATTGGACATCCAAGCCAGCATATACCACGACTCTCGCCCTGTGGTACTAGCCAGCAGTGAACCGATCAGGCCCATCTCTGAACTAGCGCCTCACAGCATGCCTTTTAGAGACGTCAACCATGCGGAAACGCTCCTCGTCGACCTCCAGGCACGTCTCTTGCAGCATCTTCTCCTGTACCTACCCTACAAGCGAACACCGCTCAACGACCTTCCGCCGGGAATCTTTCATAAGCGCGTTGCTCTCGACGCCGCATTCCAGGAATACATTCATTCCATCACCAATGTTTCCCTAGCCGGTGGCTCAAGAACCGCACAGCACATTCTTCTCCTGCGGATCCAAGCACAGCTATTCCACAGCGTCTTACTGGAGAACGTGCACGCACCAAGTGTGTCTTCGCCTGCTGCCGACGCAGACTCTGCTTTAAGCGCCGCTCTGAGCAATATCTCCGCTCTCCTCGATGGGACAGTCACCAGCCACCGTGATGTTGACGCTCTCAGCGCCCGACAAAGTGACCGAACCGAACGCGGGTTCACACTTTCCACGCAGCTTATAGCGGGTCTGTACGTCGTCTGTCTGAAAAGCAGCGATCCTTTCAATGTAGATGCAGCGTTATCCTTGTTGCAAGATCCCAGATTACCGCGACGGGATGGGCTGTGGGATGCAGATGTGGTAACTGAAGTGGTGAAGAGATTAAGAGATACGGCCGGAAGCAGCAGTGAGAGCGACGTCGATGCCGTCTGCGATCAACGATCGACTCCCCCAGATGCCCGCTTGGAAGATATTGGTAGGGAAATCTTAGATGCAGAGGGCATTCACGGAGTGGGCGATATTCTCGATTCGATGAAAAGGGATCAATCATTGCCTTGTTTGGATGAACCTTCCATGTATCGGGTGTCTCTCCCAGAGTCGATGAACGACAATATGGCCGGAGTGCCAGAAATACCTAGATAATGCGGACACCTCTTTAGAAGAGACATTTGACCACTCCGAGGGGGCAGAAGGTGTACGACCTGACATCCTGATATAGGTCAGTAGACAAACGGAGGAGCGATTTGGTCCAAGGCTTCATTCGTTGTAGACCTTCGTTCCTGGAGCTGTGAAAACACCCGAGTTGCGCTTGATCGCAACAGGAGAACTGGCTCTTGTACCGCGAACCACATCGACTTACAATGTAAGCGAGGCCCATCTCCTCACTGTGCGTCAGCAAAACTCTCTTGGTATTCATTGATGAAGCAGGCAAGGACCAGACCAAGCCTGCCAAGACCACTCTCAGCAGATTACTCATCGGAAAGTGGAATCTCCGTCGGCAATCATCGCCTAGACTCGGCCATCACTGTCAAGGATCTGCTCAAAGATCGTTCCGTGATCAGTTGGAAATGGGCACACATGTACTATCCGGCTCTCCAGCATGCAGTGACTGACAATACCTGCCTAGTATATGGCTACTCTGCATGGCGTCACTGTCATCTCTCGCTCCAACCAGACATACGCCGTATAGGTTCCTGATTCGTTCGTCAATTGCCGCGATATTCGGGTTGACGGGAACATGTATCGACCCAATCGGTGGCATCAAATTGGAGGAATGGCGTCAGTATGGAACCAAGTGATGAGATCTGATGGTCGTTGCGAAATTCCTATGGGAGATGTTGCTTTGTCGGCAATCACAGTCTGATTGTCCCTCATATATAAATGACGATGCTAGTCTGCTTTGAATCGTATATTGATCGGAGGCTGGAGGACGAGTACGGACTGCTCTCGCATATCTTCCCACTGTCCCCCTTATTTAAAAAAGTCCTTGCACGTGCACATCTGTTCATTGCAGACGTCTTTACCCGTTGCTGCGTGATTGGAAAGCGACCTGAGCTAAGCTATTCGGCAATTCCCTCCGCTTCATCGCTTCCTGGAGGAACGGGTTGATCTGCCTGGCTTCTCCACACTGACAAGTCGTCCTTGAAAAGAGACTCTGCAGTGTCGCATAACTGGTCCGGAGCGCTCACGGAAGAATATACCTGAGAACGCTATGACCGTTGGAAATGTTGATTTCCGTAACCTACTTAGCATTGTGATAAAAATAGTCGGCCCGGCGGGCATTTTCTCGAAACATGTCTTTGGGAGCTGTCGATATGGGATGGACGCCTGGAGACTATTATCGACCTCCTCATTGCTTCATCCCGACCGTGCATTTTTGATCTGGTGTGAAGCAGATTCTTCCCCTCTCCCTGCCCTTCTCAAATTTTTTGGACTTCTCTGGATCTTCCACGCCGGTGACAAGTCTGTGTATCATCGAACTCCGTGGGGATAAGATTCTCACCGTCTGCTGAAACTTGATTGGCCTGCAACCTCGACGGTCAGGGGACCCCCCTCGACGTCAAAACTTCAGTGAATTGCCAATTGGGAAAGCGTAGTGGAGCAAAGTAGACAACCGGACCCAGTTGTAGCGCGACAGGGGTTCCTGAAATGCCCCGGAGGCCAAGACATTCGCAAAGTTCCAAGCATTTTTCCAGAACACGGAGTGACTCCTGAATTTCTGATTCTGCTGATCACCGCCTCATTTCCCGCTTTTTCTACATCGGTGGTCCGCTTCAGTCGAACATCGGACTGAGCAAGTAAGGACGACGGAGTAGCCAATGTTATGGTGAATGATGATTGTGAGTTGAGGTTATCAGTATCACTGGTAAATTCTCAACCGCCTGAGTTGCAAATAGACTTCCCGGGGTTGTTGGTTGATGATGACGACGCAAGCGGGGCATTGCCCTTCGTTCGCAATCATCGGTTGCGAGAGTCGGAACAGATAAGATAACCAACCTAAATGGAGTATTTAGTCCCGAGTTTCGGTTCTGAGATATGCAGTACTGGCGGACCCTTGGCAAGAACCAATGACCGATTGCGGGTGCTGACTCGAGCCGAGCGATATCCTCAGTAGAGTCGTCACCCTCGTTACCGCCACGCTGTGGGCCAGACACAAATTGGGAACCGACTGCCAAGGTGGACTGGCTGGAAGACTTGATCCATTGTGGTCATCTTGGCACACCTTCTCTCACATCACATCAAGCTGCCCTGGTCCTGCTTGCGTGAGTGCCCCATCGTAATGGTCATTGGTTCCCACTGGTTCATTTCTGCGCCGCGTGTAGTGAAATGGGTTCTCCACCTCCCTCCGGCTATCTGTCTCGGAAACCAGTACCATTATGGATGCTCAAACAAATGACACATACTATACTGTCTGGCTTGATATAATTTCAGCCGCGATGGCGGAATAAAGAGCCAAGCCACAGTCGTTGGCAGGGGCTGGTGCCTTCGGTCGATCCCCAAATTGTCTCCAGTCTTTGACTGTGGCTTTTTTTATAAAGGAGAGCACGACCAGCTCTAGTGTCGCCTCGTGCCCCTCTCCGGCCGTTTGTGTCTCCATCTCTCATCGCGATGTTCCAATGTCCTCGGGGACTCGCACACTGTCATGCGTCCATCGTTTGCGGCCAAGGCTCTCTGGCCTACACGTTGCCACGATAGGCGCCCTCGTTAGTCTGCTGTACCTATTCTACACCTTTGCCGTACCACAGCTGCGACGGCTGCATCTCCGGACAGACTTGAGCTGGTATGATCTGGGACTCTATGGGTTCGGACCTTCCCAAGACTATGTCTCTTTCGATTATGAGTCTCCAGTAGTCCAAATCTTGGAAGCGGGCTCTGGATGCGACTCGCGATTCACCTTCCTGGCTCCCAGAGGGGACTCCATTGCCCAGCCGGGGCCCATGATCCTCGATTCCAGAGGCGAACTTATTTGGATGAAGCACAACTGGGAAATCACTCAGGACTTCAGGGTCCAAAGGTATGAGGATGCTGATTATCTCACATATTGGGAGGGTGACGAGATCGAAGGTAGAGGTTATGGGGCTTGGTATATGGTGGGTAGTGTCGAAGACATCTCGATCGTCCAATAGGCTAATCCGCCACAGTTGGATTCCACGTACACCCAGCGATATGTAATCACCCCTGTTGGAAGCTATGGTGGTGACCTGCATGAGTTTCACATCACACCTCAAGGAACCGCTCTCGTCACGATTTATGACCCAGTGCTTGCCGATTTGACCTCAGTTGGAGGGCCAGAGTTGGGATGGATATATGATGGCTTATTCCAGGAAATCGACATTGCGACAGGCGAACTGATTTTCGAATGGCGTGCATCGAAACATTACCCGATCAACAGCACTTATGAAAGCTTGGGCAAGTCTGGGATGGCCCGATCATCAGCCTTCGACTACTACCACATCAATAGTGTCGACAAAGATGAGGATGGAAACTATATTGTTTCAGCGCGACATACTCACACCATCAGCTGCATTGACAAAAGCAGCGGTGTGGTGTTGTGGACGCTCGGAGGCAAGCTCAATGAGTTTCGGGACCTTTCGAATGGAGAGGCGACCAACTTTGCTTGGCAACACGATGCGCGCTGGCATCCCAATAGCACGCTTACTCTGTTTAACAACGCAGCGCACTCGACGAGAGACCCTGACGAGGAAAGCCACGGCATGATGATTCACCTTGACCTCGACGCTCGCGAAGCGACCCTCCAGGCTGCTTACCATCACCCCCAACAGATGAAAGCTGTTTCGCAGGGGAATCTTCAAATGCTGGGCGACGACGGCCGTGTGCTAGTGGGCTGGGGCCATAACGCCGCCTTCACCGAGTTCAGCTCTGATGGGGAGATGTTGTGCAATGTTCATTTCGGAGCCTCGGCGTTCTTTGGCTTTGGTCGCGTGGTGTCGTACCGTGCTTTCAAAAGCGACTGGGTTGGAAGGCCACAGACTGCTCCGGACGCCGATGTGGTAGGCGATCGGGTCTATGTCAGCTGGAACGGGGCTACAGAGGTTGCCGCATGGCAGCTTGAGACTTGGCTATCTGGTGAGCTCGAAAACGCTGCCTTCAAGGTGGTGACACAAGTCGAGAAATCCGGGTTTGAAACCGAGCTCGAGATTCCGGAGAACCTGGAAGGCCCTCTGTTTCGACTGGCGGCACTGGATTTGGATGGCAACGTCTTGGGTGTTACAGAGCTGTTGCAGAGGGAGCAGAGGAGTGTCATGGAACAGCTTTTGAATATGCACTACTGGATCTTGGGCATTGCTTTCGTCATGAGCGGCCTCGGTCTGTTCCTTGGGTTCTGCAAGTGCTGCGGCTTTGATCCCAGCCCCCATCGATGGCGCTGTCGGCCTTCTGAATATCGGATGGTGGCTTTTAGCGACACTGATACAGTTCAACAGTCGGTATAGGAGCTATTCTAATTCTGAACGAGCTCGACACATCAACAACAGCCATCCGTCCTTGACTTGGAGGAGGGGTTGCCGGATCCTGTCAATCTTTCTTGTGAATAATTCTTGAGCCTTGTACATATGATACCCTTGTTCGTTCAAGCCAATATGGAGAAAAGACAGTCATTTCTTGTGAAACGACTGCTTTCATTTGCGACTTTCCAGCCTTGCAAAGCGGGCGCGCAGAGCAGCGTGCATGGCCTCCGAGGTCAAGTACAATTGGTCTCTGAATGAGTGACGAGCGGATCTTTGCTTCGCGCACATAACAAAGCTGCCATGGTATCAGAAATAATCTCTTCTGAGCCTGGTAATTCGAACAGCCCAGCAAGGCGAAAGATGGAAGCTAAAGTCAGGTAAGGTAGAGAGCAATTGTGATAGACGTGGTGACATGCGACCGAAAGGAGCAAGTGCCGGCAGCAGGTGACCTAGCCAGGCACCATGACATTAAGGCACCGAGGCATCAACTGACTCGGACAATCCCCAGGCGATAAGGCGATAAGGCAGCAGTTGAGGGCGGTTATTCGCGGGGAAATGGGGTAACATTCCCCGCATGAACGCATTGAAGGACCTCGGAGCCTCTCCCTCCTCCCCCTTCTATCGGGGAGGTCTTTAAACCTCTTCTCCTGAAAGAGGAGAGAGGAAGTTCCTCTCAGCTTCTCTCCTTGATACCTTTTGTGTGTTCTTCCTCAATAATCCCCCAATCCACTACCTCATCACAACATGGCATCCCGACGCATATCATCTCGGCTATTCCACCCCCGAATCCAGGGACGAACGTATTCCAGCGCCGCCGCATCGCCGGCCTCGCGTCTCAACCTCCCCATCGACTACAAGACCACGCCCCTTCTCCATCACACGTCCTCGACCCTCCCCGACACGCTCGACCTGCCGGCCTCAACCTCATCGAAATCCATGAACCTCTACCAGGCCATCAACTCCGCCCTGCGAACCGCCCTCGCGACCTCCAACAAAGTCATGCTCTTCGGGGAGGACGTGGCCTTCGGCGGAGTCTTCCGCTGCTCGATGGACCTGCAGACGGAATTCGGCTCGGAGAGGGTCTTCAACACGCCATTGACGGAACAAGGGATCGTGGGGTTCGCGATCGGCGCTGCCGCGCAGGGGATGAAGCCCGTGGCCGAGATCCAGTTCGCCGACTACGTCTTCCCGGCCTTTGATCAGATCGTGAACGAGGCGGCTAAGTTCCGGTACCGGGAGGGGGCGACGAACGTGGATGTTGGGGGGTTGGTCATTCGGATGCCGTGCGGAGCGGTGGGACATGGTGCTTTGTAGGTGTCGGCACTTGTCTTCCATGCCGTTGAAACCGGGAAACTAACCACTAATTCGTCCTCCTCAGGTACCATTCCCAGTCCCCCGAAGCCCTCTTCGCACATATACCAGGGATCCAGGTGGTGATGCCGCGCTCACCTTCGCAGGCCAAGGGCCTCCTCCTCTCCGCGATCTTCCAACACAACAACCCGGTACTCTTCATGGAGCCCAAGGTCCTCTACCGGGCGGCGGTGGAACACGTGCCGAACGAGTACTACACGATCCCGCTCAGCGAGGCGGAGGTCGTGAAGCGCGGGAACGATCTCACCATCGTGTCCTATGGCCAGCCGCTGTACCTGTGTTCAGCGGCGATCGAGGCTGCGGAGCGCGCGCTGGGCGCGAGCATCGAGCTGATCGACTTGCGCACGATCTACCCCTGGGACCGGCAGACGGTGCTGGATAGTGTCCGAAAGACGGGCCGGGCGGTCGTCGTGCACGAGAGTATGGTCAACTACGGCGTTGGCGCTGAGGTTGCGGCTACCATCCAGGACCAGGCTTTCTTGCGGTTAGAAGCCCCTGTCAAGCGCGTGGGCGGCTGGAGTACGCATACCGGGTTGATCTATGAGAAGTTTATTATTCCGGATGTTACGAGTAAGTGCCACCCTCTCTATTTAATAGACCAGATATTGACTTTGCCGCAGGGATATATGACGCTATCAAGCAGACGCTTGATTACTGAGCCGGAGCGAGATTCTCTATGAGCGTTTCATTCTGTGTACATACATACCTGAGTGTCTATCCTAAAAAAAAAAAAAAAAAAAAAAACCTTGCACAAGCCGCCCACCGTACTGAAGCCGTAGTGACGTACTACCAGGTGCAAGTCCTCTGAACTCCCATTAGAACTATAAGATAGCCAACCCAAATCCAATCTGTCGCTAAGCTACACAACAAAACATGTCCACAACTCCTGAAGAAGATACTAGTCTAGAGTTACATAACCTCCATGCGCCTACACCGGCCCCAAATAGCAACCCCAGCCCCCAGTTCAATCAGAGAGATCCAACGCCACCACAGCGCGACTCAACAACAGCCAAGCCCCCGCATAATCAGCCTGTACAATACCGGCTTCATCAGAAACATAGAAGCAGGTGAGATTGTACATAAGCCGATAATAGGAGGATCGGCATTGAGCCTGCCCCATTTGACACATCCGATGTGGAACCGGGATCGTCGCACGATCACAATATGCTTCATCTCATTGACAAAATGGTCTCTCGTCTTTTTTCATGCTAAGCTCATCGAGAACATATCGCGATCAAGCATAAGCGGGATGTCGAGTGGGCTTAGTTCTACCAGTAACCATAAGGGCAGGGTTACAAACATGTCTCCTTTCTAAACGTAAGGTTACTTGAGTTCTTTAGCGATTAATATTGTTCCGAAGCTCTCGTCAAGACAACGAGTGGATCCGAGTCAGAGTGAATATTTACAAAATGTGTCTCCGTACGATGATAGAATGCGCACGGCAAGTGATCCAGGGAGAGCGGATGCCAGAGCATGGGCCGTCAAAGATAACTGACTGCTAGCATACCACTCATTCACCCTCTAGCCGTATGCAAATTTTCTGGACGTTGTCGTCGAAAGTGTCGCTGGAGATCTTGATGGCATCGGTGTGCCAGGTCTTACCGCCATCGGAGATGGTCAGGCCGTTGGAGCTGGAGCCGCTGTAAAGGGAAAGGGTGTTGCCGAGCTTGGAATCGGCCTCGCTCAGGTGGATTGTGATGTTGTTCCAGCCTGTAATTCCCGAGAATCAGGCACCACGCTCAAAATAAGACGTGTCAGAAGGATCTAAACTTACCGTAGGCAGACTGGGTGCCGCAGGTACCGGATCCAGTGTAGCACTCGTCACCGGAGTAGAGGTACAGCAGGTTGCTGTCGAGCTCTGTTGTTCAAGTCAGCACGTGCTATATTCATGATGAGCAGACCTGAGCTAAATGCTTACGGTCGGTCTCCTTGAAAACGACCTTGCTGTCGATGCTGACGACCTGGGTTGCCTTGCTGTTCTCAATGGTGACTGTCGCGTTTCATGGTTAAACTTGATGTCAGCAATGAAAGTTGGTATCTGTGTGCTTACCCTCAGAGCCGACCTGGCTTTCCTTGGGGACGGTCACGTAGGCCTGACCGAGCTGACCACCTGCAGCCGCAATTAGCACATCTCGCAAATTTCGACCAGCTGATACCTAGAGACTTACTAGGAGTGTAGGTGCTAGCAGCAACACACCACTCTTCAATGCTAGCAGAGCAGCCCCTTGTCGCAGTTAGCTGACACGGCCTCTGATTTATGAATGCAAGGAGATTATACGTACTGAGACTCCTGATCAGGAGACCAGTTGGGCAAAGGCTGGTACAGGTATGAGCTAGTCTCACCGGCAGTCGCTCGAAGGCCGATCCAGAGCGAGGCCCGGACCTCATCGCTGGTGTCCTGGACACTGGTGCCCTCAGGGGCGCCGGGGGCGATAACCGACCAGGTCGCCTTTGTGATGTGAGCGCTGTTGGAAGGAGGGCCAGTGTAGAACCCGTGGCCAAAGGCTCAGGCATCCTTGGTAACGGCCGCAGCGCGGAGGGCGAAAGCCAGAAGAGCAGCAGCGTAGACAGAACGCATGGTGATTGTAATGAAATTTATCGATTGGATAACGAAAGTAATAAAGCGAACCGGCCGCGAAGAAAGAATGACTGCAAGCAGGACTGTGAATGAAAGACTGAATGAGAGAATGATCAACCCGTGAAGAGCAGCGCGCCGATCGCCAGCCTATAGAAACAATTGGCACTGAGGATGGAAGGCGGTTGGGGTGAAGCATTAGTCGTAAGGCGCGCCGACTAAGGGCTTGTCTCAGGAGGTAGGTGGAGTCCGGCGCCATCGCAGACTCCACCACTGCCCTCATTGCCCTCGGTTTAACCTGAAACAGATACGCTTTAAGCTTGATCCGTCCGCACCCTGGAAGATTTCGAGCTCCAATCTAACCGCCGACGCTTGTCGCATTTAAAGTTTCACGGGCGTGTGAATTCCCGTATTCCGTATTTCTTGCCTCATACGGCATTTCACCACCTCGTGGCTGTTCATCTCTTGGCCCTAATTGATTATCTCGTTTGCGTGGTTGCTTAATTGATGCTTCAAGGTGACGAAGAAGCCCCCAGGGCCTCTCTCAACAACTTCCACTTCCGGCGAATCGAGCCGTCACCCGCCGAAGCTATTAATGGCTCTCACCCTCAAGGCCATTTCAGGCTGAATGCTGCGGGATTGGAATTGTCCGGGCGGAAGTTTCGTGGTGTCAAGCTTGCCCGATGGATCTATAGCATCAGAGAACTAAGCTTCTGTTGGGTGGCATCGAGACCAACAAGATATCAGCCCCTTTTCTAAATCGTATTTCCGAGGCAGGACCTGATTTCTCAATGTGCCCGATGAGCTCGCCATCGACATTCCAGCGATCTCAATGAAAAGAAGATTGCCGTCGTCTTGGATATCGCACAAGAACAGGGTTTTGCGACCATACGCTGTCGGACAATCATTGAATATCCACTATTCCATCGAAGATGTACAATCATAGCGAGCTCTTGTGTGCCGCAACCAGGTCACTCGGCCTCCATCCTCAAAGCCATGCGAGCAATGAAGACAAGGAGCGGGCCGATGCAGACTTTCTTTCACCCTGTATATCAGATGTAAACATGAATGTGTCGTATGTCTGGCGTAATAGAAAATGTTCATGATTATACCGATACATAAAAAGCATATACAACACGTCGTCCATGAAATGTGCCAACTTCGATGAAAGTCATCAGCTCATTTGACACCCTCCCGTACTTTCACTACAGTGCAGCCGCAGTCGTCCAGCGATCATCGACTGCCGATGGAATCCTTTCTATCAGGGGGAGCCTGCCCGGGGAGAAAGTTCGGACATCCCACTACCCCAAAGCCCGAGTGAATGCCGTTTCTCCACCAATTTGAGCACCTCATACATGAAAAGTCGTTCAGGGCCTCCATCCGGAAACACCTCCCAGGCCACGCGCACTGGGAAAGCGAGGCGATTGATCATGTTTCCAGGGGCAGTCAAGATGTACCACTCGAGAGTTCGGCAAATACCGCACCCCAAGGCATACTGTTCTGCAGGCCCGACGCGGTCTGTCGGTCGACAATCCGCCGTTGATAGGACCAACCGTGTGGTGTAGTATAAACACATGGTCTGGGCTAAGCGGAGGTCTGGATAAACATATTTGGTAGGGGTTATAATGGCACCGGTGCGAAGGTCTCGACATTGGAAAACGGGAAACTCGTCGTTTGGTAGCGCCTCAACTTCCTTGGGTGGTCCGTCAGGGTAGTGGTCAACCCATTCCGTTTTCCACTGGCGGAAGCGATGTGTCAAGTCGGCGACGCCATTCCAGAGAGTTGCTTGTTTAACCTTGATTTCATGTGCACTCGCCATATTCGAGGCAAGAGTGGCTTGAAGGTCGTCAAACTGAGACAACAGAGCTGGAATCTCGACAGCAAGGTCCATTAAATAATGCAGTATATCTTTCTTGGTAGTCTTCGCTGACCACGGAAGATTGATCCAGTCCTCTTGAGCAAGAAAAGATGGGGTGCGGCTGACGAGGGCTGCAGATACCTGTTTACTGAATAAGTATAGAACGGTGCAACAGGAAATGAGTACATACCCAGTACGGTCGGAGTTCTGTGTATAATAAATGCTCCACACCGTGAACATGGTTCTCGGGACCTCGATGTTCGATCAATCGCAGTGCACCATTGACATGGGCAATCAGGGACACCTGGGTGGTACGCTCCACACTCTATGGAAATGATATTAGTCTCACCCAATCACGTTGAATTGTGTGGTGTGAAGCTTACCTCGAACGCCATCAGCAAGATGACAGTGACCAGGGTCGACTCAGCCTTGCTCCGCTCGGGGTCCTGTAACGCCTGCTGTAAACTGCGGAGTACCCGTGGATAAAGGCTGAATCCCGCAGCCTCGACCTCCTTGTTCTGCACGGATCGACCGAAGAAAGCCACCGATACGGACTGAAACGCGTCCATCAGGATCGGCGAAAACATGCGAATTTCCGCGGCGCGTCGCAGCGCACCCGCATGGCCTGCTTTGGCATCGACTTCTGGGCTAAAAGCATCCACGAACCGTTCGATGAAAACCTCGAGCATGGGTTTCGACGTGCTCATTTGACAGATAGAGCCGTAGCTCGAATCCTCACTGTCTTCGGATGAACTTCGACTGCCATCGCGATGGCCTGTCCGATAGTAGATATTATCTTCCGTGTCTGCACTATCATCACTCTCGTCCGATCTATAGCGTTGGGTTGTTGCGATGGTGTCGCCTGCCAAGCACCGAGGCACATATCAGCTCATGGGCTCTTGAGTCATTGTCCGCCTCCCCCCACCCGTCAAGGATATGACCCACCTTCTGTCCGTTCGCCGGATGCAAGTACCGAACCATGCGTAACGGCCCGAGAGGTCGTGCGGATACTGCTGATGATCCCATCCACGACCTCTGAGGGGGCAGAGCGAATCGTATCGACCAGGCCTTGCAGCTGCGCTAGACGGCGTCGGTTCCGGTTGCGTTGATCTAGTCATCAAATCACGAAACGTCAGCGTCAGCGCACATCCACAGCAGTCATTACTGTATCCCTTCCCTTCCAGGTATGGGTGTACGTACCACGAGCGTTGAGCTGGGCCGTCAGCTGACGGATCTCATTTCGGAGATTACGGATCTCGTCCGCTTGGCTTATGGGTTGGAGGCTATCATCGGGCCCGGTGTCGTAAGTGCATTTGGAGGGATACCCATGAGCACAGCATGCATGACAGGGTTTGACGCGATCGCACTATCACCATGGAGTATTAGAGCCAGGCTCACATGCGTGGAGACCGGCCCCAGGGGGAAGTTTTGACTCCACGAACTACCCCCAATCGAGTGGCTCCTACTGCCGCAGGTCGATATTCCATCCAATGGGTCGATGGGTTTCCCAATTGGGATGCACGATGGAGCAGCGTCGACACCATCACCAGCAGCAAAGAATCGGGTCGGGACGCACCTTGACCTTGCGGAACCGGCAAACCTTGCAGGACCGCAGTTGACGCGCAAGCTGATTCGAGGTGACGACTGACTTGGGTCGGGACTGGTCGGGGACCAGCACAGGCTGCGGATCGTGGTTGACCATCGCGGTCTAGTACCGAATAACAACTCTGGTGAAGGCGAGGTCGAGCTTCGGGGTAAGAGAGCCAACGAACGGTACGGCACGCTTGACACCAACAAGATCTGGACGAACATGTCCGAGATTTGTCCCCTCTTTTTTCGCTTTCGCTTACATCGGCACCAGCGCGCCCGGTGGCACGACAAGACCAATAACAAGCCGGGCCTGAGGCGACGGCGGCCTGGCAAAGTGGGCTTGGTTTTGGAGTGGGCTCACGGTCGGTACCGTGTTTCGCCACCACCACTTTCTTCTGGATGGATCCGTGGCGCGTTCAAGACTGGATGGGTGGGTTGGCGAAAGGCTATCTGATATAAAAGCTAGAAACCATGGTGTCAATTCGAGACACCGAGACTTTGAGCTGGGGAATGATTCGGGAGAGTTGGTTGATTTTCAGGCAGATGCGAGCAGACGAGAGTAGAAGATGAGGAGTGAAGCGGCAGAGACAGAGAGAAGAAAGAGAGAGAAAGAGTTGGTCCACACTGGGCAGTTGGTGGGTTGGCCCAAAGAGGCTAGCGTGGTTGGACTGGTTCTTTCGCTGGTCCAGGCACCGATGTTGATGCCTCAGGAATAAGTCTTCCGACTCAACGGTTGAATGAACACCATTCATCGTCCTGAGTACATTCAGAGCAGGCATATCCTTATCCTTATGAATCAACATTCCTTTACTGATCGATCCTCGATGAAATACTCTATTACTTTACACCTTACCCTATCCTTGTTTTACCTCAGATCACCATAGATCAGTAAGTGTAAGTTAGTACTTGCAGTAGCTGGAAATATATACTTTAAATCATTCCCTCTAAACATATATATGAGCTGATCCATTAATAACCAATTCAACACAAAATGACATCCTCACCCGTATTCCCCTTGATATCATCGAGAATCTCCGCCGCAGACGACCCAATCGCTTTATTATCACCCTCCGATGAACCAGGCAGGATAAGCGCGACAAACGAGCCATCAGGCTCATTAGGCTGATCCAGCACCCAGCCACCCGCAAAATAGGAGCGGTACGGGCATGAAAGATACAAGCGATAAGCATCGGAAGGGGTCATTACATCCACTTTTCCATGCTTCCGGCAGACGATCTCCTTTTCCAATTCGTTCGCGACTATACTTACCACTCTTCTGTGGTCGTCAGGGCCGCGGAAGTATCCCACCAGCTGGGGTGGTCGGCCCCCTTTCCGGGGTTCGATGGCGAAGCCCGTGCGTTTGGGCCAGGATGGCTGATTCTCCATCTCCCAGTCAACCACCCGAGCATTGGTCCACAGGGTATTTTGGTCCGCGAGCTCCACGAGTGCCCAGCCTAGATCGCGGCAGTAGAACCTCTCGTCGGCTTCCCATGGCGTATCCGGGGCCACGGGTAGCCGACCGAGCAGAACGCCGGTGCGGACATCGTATACTTGTCTGGGCCGGCATATTTCATGCGTCCTCTGAGACCAATGCTCCCCAGAGAGAGCTTCCACGTACTCGAGAAATGGCTGGACAACTGTCAGCGCGTAATACGTGTTTCCAAGCCGCACGACTCCGCCGATGAGGAATTGCTCGGAATGCATAAAGTCGGTCCGGCAGCGAGTGCCACAAAGAGTTGGGGAAGCCATACTAAGTGTAAGTCTGTGATGAATTTCCTAGTTTAGTTGTTTATCTGTGAACTGTAAACTGCGAACTGTAAACCCGGGTCCTGTTGAGTTGCGCCAAATTTATACTTCCGCTGGAAGACTTGTGAGATCATACCCCTTTGTTAGAGTATCCATTGTTCATTGGTTGTGGTTGATATTGCTGGGTCATTGTTTCAAGCTTCTTTGTTGTGGTTGCACATTTGGATTCTCGAAAGAGAGATTGTGAACGAACAGAATTCCACTAGCATACTACAAGGAGGTGAGGGCTGAGATACAAGATCTGCGCCTCTTTGATTCGAGTCATTGAGTGAGACAATACCATTGTGCCTGGCCTTTCTGGCTTGTCCAAGAGGGACTGGACCGAGTCACCTAGAATGGATGATGATAAAGAGCGTTGCAGTAGAGACGGTTGAGTGTTTGATCCATGCATCATTAAACACCTGACCATCTTCTGCAAGGTAGGATCGGAGATGGTGCGAGCCGAGGCCTAGACGGCGTTGCATGGCTTGATGGAGGCAGGACTCGACGATCCAATGTCTGCTTCGTACGTATGTGCAAATAGTTCTGACTGGCCGATCAAGCTTCCCGGGGAGGAGGGATCTGCCTAAATGGGTGGCTGCAGAGGTTTTACTCCCAGTGCCCATTGGTGAAGAAACCGGTCATCCCGTGTGCCAAGCAGAAACGAAAGATAGGAAGCTCTCGGACAGCCTCCGATGTTCAGCAGCACCGCATTCACCCTCCATTGCCATTGAGCACCAAGTGGGGGCAACCTCCGAACCCCAGACTTCTTCTCCCCGCGTTTAACAATCAAACTTTCTGTTTCCCCGCCTTTGGGTGCTGACTTGGATCGATGTCATAGCATCCCCCCACGCTTTCTGGGCTCGGTCATGCTATGTTGTATGTCTCGGACTAGAAGTGGTATATAATTGATCAGCATCTCCTCTATGCTCGTCGGCAATCATACACCCTTTCAACTTCAACCTACCCCGGGCCATTCCTCGATCATGACCAAGAAATATATCACCGACCATGAGGCCATGGGCGACAAAGTCGACGTCTCCCATGAGGAGGTTGTCCAAATGGCTCAACTGACGGAGGATGAGAAGGTGGTAGAAAAGAAGCTGCGACGAAGAATTGACAGTCTGATCATGCCACTGGTCATTCTCGTCTATCTTATGAACTACATCGATCGGTATGTGCATTGCATCTTCTCAACCCGCGACCAAAGCTGATAGACCCCAGCAACAACTACGCCGCCGCCAAACTCCAGGGTCTCGAGCAGGACCTCTCCCTCAACGACTCCCAATACCAAACCGGCTTATCAATCCTCTTCGTCGCATACATCCTCATGCAGGTCCCCTCGAACCTGCTCCTCAATTACATGGGCCGCCCGTCGCTTTACCTGGGATTCTTCACCACCGCCTGGGGCCTCGTCTCGGCCCTGACCAGCCAAGTAACCAGCTACGGGGGCATCGTGGCATGTCGGTTCATCCTGGGGCTGGTGGAGGCCCCTTTCTTCGCGGGGATCCTCTTCTACCTGTCAAAGTGGTACACCAAGAACGAACTAGCCTTCCGAATGAGCATCTTCTACTCCGGCTCGTTGGTCAGCGGTGCATTCGGCAATCTCATCGCCGCCGGAATTCTCGGGGGCCTACAAGGCCACCGCGGGATGGCGGCCTGGCAATGGCTCTACATCATCGAAGGCAGCATCACAGTGGCCATCGGGATCGCGATCTGCCTCCTGCTACCCGACTTCCCGGAAACCTGGAAACTACTTCCCCCCGAGATGAAACATGTCGCGAACCGGCGACTAGCCATCGAAGCCGCGGAGGCGGACGTCGACGAAGGCGGGAGCATGTCGCAGCTGAAAGGGCTGAAGCTAGCGTTCACGGATATCAAGACGTACGTGCTGGCGATCGCGTATATGTGTATCACGGCGGGGGCGGGGTTCCAGTACTACTTCCCGACGCTGGCGGAGACGCTGGGGTACAGCAAGATCATCTCGCTGCTGCTGGTGGCGCCGCCGTACGTGTTCATGGTGTTCTACAGCCTGTTCCACTCGTACCTGTCCGACCGGGTCGGCAGCCGGTTCTGGTTCTTCCTCTACCCGATCCCCATCACGATGATCGGCTTCATCATCTTCATGACAACCGAGAATTTCGGCCCGCGCTACTTCTCCATGTTCCTGATGAACTTTGTGTTCGCCCAGAACGGCACCCTGTACTCGTGGATCGCCAACGCCATCCCCCGCCCGCCCGCCAAGCGCGCCGCCGCCTACGCCTTCATCAACTCCATCGGCAACTCCGCCAGCATTTGGACCGCCTACACCTACCGCGAGCAGGACGCGCCGTACTACCGCCTCGCCATGGGCGTGTGTATCGGCATGCAGGCGCTGGGCGGCATCATGGCCGTGTTCATGTACTTCCATCTGCGGTTTTTGAACAAGCGGCTCGCGCGGCTGGAGGACGAGGATGCCGTACTGACGGACCAGGAGTTGGACCGGTTGCAGCGGACGGCCGAGGTGGAGGGGATCGATGTTGCGGCGGCGCGCAGGCTGCAGAAGGGGTTCCGTTATGTGATATGATTTATGATGACGAACGAACATTTTGGGTTTCTCGCATTCTGCATTAAGATTAAACTTTCTTTTGACCGATTCCGTACAAATGGTAGGCAAGAAGATGAATGAAGTGACTTACCTGCCGGACCGCTCACATGTATGTACAGACCCGCCTGCGGCAAATCGTCATCTAGCATACCGTTGATGTAGAAGAAGGCAGAGCAAACGATGGAACGACCTCAACAACCTATTCCCTGTCCCGGGACCAAGCTTGAAGTAGTCGCTAGTCAGGTTCTCAGCTACCCTCACCATTGACCGTACCGATGATCTTGAGTGGCGATGAAGGTGAGCTATCCTGTGCCCATTCCAAGGCAACTGAGCATCTCGAACACGACTCACCCAGTCAACTCGGGATTGAAGACCGGTTACCAGCTTTCGAGAATCCCAGGCGTGATCCACCACAGCAATGCATTGTTCTTGATCGCCGTTCCGCGAACAGGATGAAGAATGGTCGTGGCGATAGAGGCAGCCGTCCTGTGCTGAGGAGCTGCATTATCGCAGGCTTCACTGCCCGCATTGGGTGAGAGGATAAGATCACATGACTGGCGGGACGGTGGGTGCTCGCAATATATAGGCTTCACCGCGCTCCTCGAACGATACACCACTCATACAAGCGAGATCCATTATCCGAACTATCACCGTAAACAGAGTAAACTAACATCACCCGGGTGGAAATCAATTATCCAAGCTTGATCAAGATCGTTATGGCTCCATCTATCCAGCCATCACGCCTCTTCCGCACGATTCGCCTCCCGCCCGCCCCCATACGGCGTTTCTCCATCGCAGTCCCCGCCCTCAAGGAAGGCCAGACAAGCTCCCCCAAGCTCCGTGGCTTTAGCCGAATATGTCCTTCAAGTTCTCGGGAGAACATCCCGGATTGTGACCACTCTGTCGCGGAAGGAGTCCTTGGATTTCGAGTCAAGTCGAGCTTCGTCCTCGATGACGTCATAAACTCTTAATCCATGCGAGAACTGTAGAAAAAAGCTAATTCCAAGAAAGAAACGATCGAATCGCCGTGAGCGCTGGTCGCCGCAACACCAGCCATGACGATGACGTCCACGACTTACACGATGCAGGAGTAATGAAAAAATTGCTGATGCAGATTAGGGCTAACAAGCAAAAACTTGATCAGATCGAGAGCCAGGTGTAGGTTTCTTTTCTTTTCCTCAAGAAGGCATGCATTGACCGGGTACCCCAGGCAAGGTCTTGCGAAGGTTGGACAGCAGAGGTGGTGACTCTGAGGAGTGGGTTTGGGAGTGACTGGTTTTCTTTTTGGACGGCGTTGTTGTTGCTGAGCGTCTTGTTCTGGGGTTGCAAGTCAGCGGCTGTTGATGGCCCCAGCAAGGAAGGCTTAGCCGAAAGGTAGAACGGGGAGTCGGATAGTATCACCTCCCTGCTCCACCACTACCCCAACTGGGCTGGTTGACAGTTGGGGAGATCATGTTACCGAGGGAGAGAGGCACTGCTTTAGCTGTTAGGATAATGCCATTAGTGTTGGCTATTTCGCTCATCAGTGAGCCCAGTGAGGAAAAATGCGATCACGATGACTGGATCGATAGCTGGACCCTCCTAGCCTACGATAGATGAGCCCATCGGATTGTAGGATCGGGAGTGGCAAACAGCCTCAATTATCGCATGAAGGTCCAGAAAGAGTGAGAACCGTTTCAGAAATCGGACCCAGATCTGATAAGGACCCCCAAGTCACGGGCCGCGAGCCATCGATTATTCATCACCAGGGATGCTCGTTGTCAGCTTGTCAAGAGGGTTGCCGTAGATTCATCGACCCTGAGAGAGCGGAAGAAGGATTATACCGCGAGTGGAGTCGCAAGAGCTCCTACAAATGGCGGCATAGTTTGTCTGAGACATCAGTCAAAGGCTAGAACTCGCTAGAAGGACATGATCGGTGGTGCCTGAATGGCGCCAGGTTGGAAGTGGAGAGCGCTGGTTCGGCCTCGGCTTTTACGGGCCTCCGGGATACGAGATGATAAATCCGAAATTGAGTTAGAGATCTAGCTCCGTTTAACTTGCTTTCTGATGCGTTTTCCGAGCATGATGAGCCAAGTGAGAAGATCATCCCCAACAACAGAAAATATGACCTGTCAGTGTGGCAGCTTGGAGGAACTTGTTAGGTAGGACAGAGTACGGTGTACGCACAATGGCTGCATCGGAGCCCAACTGAAAGCATGGTCATACTCACAACCTCACAATCAATCCCAGCATTGAGCAGGATATGTCGTAAGTAAGTAGAGAGTTGATAGCTCCCATACTTTCACATGACGCACCATATCGAATCTGCTAAGTGATGATCGCCTTGACGGCTGTTGAAGCCACCGGACACTTGGACTTATGGCCTATCTCCGGGCCGTTCAGCCTCTAGATCTTAGATTCATAGGTTAGGTAGGCAGGAAAGTCGAGAGGGCCATAGCTTTGATTGGTTCCATGCAGTAACATCAGAGATTTTTTTTCCAGGAAGGGTTTGTTGTTCATTAAGGTTCCCTGAGGCGGAATCCCGATTAGACAGTTCTGGTTTTGGTTCGGAGGCTGCAGGATGTTATCCGCTGAGTCAGCCCGCTTCAGCCCCATCTCGGACAGAAAGTTGATTGCTTATCCGCTTTGTCAGCGGAGAGAAGGGCATGTCAGAGATTTTCACGTGGTTTGAATTCCGAAGAATGAAACTCCACTCCACAACAACTTCCTCCAGCTTCCATCCAGGCTTTCATTGGAGCTGTCATCCTCCTTACCGCCGTTCCTATGCTTACCAATGCAAAATGCACGTCAACGGTCGCGGAGAGTCGGCTCTCCGCGACTGTTTGTCCCAGTGTTCATCTGCTGTTGGCAGCTCCTATGCGTATCCATGACAGTGCCAAGCCTGATTAAGCGGATATTCGCGACTGCGCAAAATAGCCGTGTGGAGCCCAAATCCAATCTTCGGAATCTCGCCCAGGCCCCCCCCCCACCGACCCACTACGGCCTCCCTCAAATTGTTAATGTTCGCCGAGTATATAGGACCGCCTCGCCCCTCATGTCGCTTGCCCGTTTTCTCTCCAGACCCCTGTAATCGGGTGACAACGAGACTTGGTATCATTGCTGTCTCGCCTCTCTCACCATGGAGGAAAAGGAAGCCTACTCGACACCCCAGGGGATGTTCGACAGCAGGGACGACACCGATAGCACAGCTACCGTCCTGAACGATGACCCCGCCATCTCTGCTCGCGGCCCCAACGTCAGCCGCGCCGAGAACTGGGCCTTGATGCCCGAAGTCAAGAGACAGCACGAACGCGACATGCAATCCGGGCTCAAGCCTCGCCAACTGGGTGTTACCTGGAAGGACTTGACTGTCGAAGTCGTCAGCGCCGAAGCCGCCGTAAACGAGAATTTCCTGTCGCAGTTCAACGTTCCCCAGCACATCAAGGAATCCCGCAACAAGCCCGCTCTGCGGCAGATCCTCCAAAATAGCCACGGATGTGTCAAGCCCGGTGAGATGCTGTTGGTCTTGGGTCGCCCGGGCTCCGGCTGCACCACCCTCCTGAAAATGCTCGCCAACCGTCGCCTCGGCTACAATTCGATACAAGGTGACGTCCACTACGGCTCGTTGACTGCCAAAGAGGCTGGCAACTACCGTGGTCAGATCGTCATCAACACTGAGGAAGAAGTCTTTTTCCCGACCCTGACTGTAGGTCAAACGATGGACTTTGCGACTCGTCTCAAGGTCCCCTTCACTCTCCCCAACGGCGTGGAGTCGGCAGAGGCCTATCGCCAGGAGGCCAAGGAGTTCTTGCTGAAGTCCATGGGTATCACGCATACGAACGACACTAAGGTCGGTAACGAGTATGTTCGAGGTGTCTCGGGTGGTGAGCGCAAGCGTGTCTCCATTATCGAATGTCTTGCTACTCGCGGTTCGGTCTTCTGCTGGGACAACAGCACCCGTGGCTTGGACGCCAGCACTGCGTTGGAGTGGACTAAGGCCATCCGGGCCATGACGGACGTGCTCGGTCTGTCCACTATTGTCACGCTCTACCAGGCTGGTAATGGTATCTATGACTTGTTCGACAAGGTGCTTGTACTCGACGAAGGCAAGGAGATCTACTATGGTCCGATGGAACAAGCGCGCCCATTCATGGAGGATCTCGGCTTCGTTTGCCGCGATGGTTCAAACGTGGCTGATTACTTGACCGGTATCACGGTTCCCACTGAACGCAAGATCAGACCTGGCTACGAAAACCGCTTTCCTCGCAATGCGGAGATGGTCCTCGCCGAATACGAGAAGTCGCCGATCTACACTCAGATGCACGCCGAATACAACTACCCTGACACCGATATTGCTCGCGAGCGCACCGAGGACTTCAGAACCTCTGTCGCTCAGGAGAAGAACAAGAAGCTACCCAAGTCAAGCCCCCTAACAGTTGATTTCATAACCCAGGTCAAAACCTGTGTCACCCGGCAGTACCAAATTCTGTGGGGTGATAAGGCCACCTTTATCATCAAGCAGGTCTCCACCCTGGTCCAAGCCTTGATTGCTGGCTCCTTGTTCTACAATGCTCCCAACAACTCAGGCGGTCTCTTCGTCAAATCCGGTGCTCTTTTCTTTTCGCTCTTGTACAACAGTCTGCTTGCCATGGCAGAAGTGACCGACTCCTTTAATGGTCGCCCTGTTTTGGTGAAGCACAAAGGCTTCGCCTACTTTCACCCGGCTGCATTCTGCATTGCCCAAATCGCCGCCGATATTCCTGTGCTTCTCTTCCAGATTAGTGTCTTTTCCCTTGTCGTCTACTTTATGGTCGGCCTGACTATGTCGGCCGGTGCTTTCTTTACCTACTGGATTCTGGTTTTCACCGCCACCATGGTATGTCTTGACAACTCCGGAAGAAGTGTTCCTCGCTGACCTAAATTAACTAGGCCATGACTGCCTTGTTCCGTGCTTGCGGTGCTGTCTTCAGTACCTTTGACGGTGCTTCCAAAGTGTCTGGCTTCCTCATCTCTGCTTTGATCATGTACACTGGTTACATGATCAAGAAGCCCCAGATGCACCCCTGGTTTGGTTGGATCTACTGGATCAACCCTCTGGCTTACGGCTTTGACGCACTGCTCTCGAACGAGTTCCACAACAAGATTATCCCATGTGTGGGCGCTAATTTGATCCCCAATGGTCCTGGCTACGATGGCAGTAGTCCTCAGTCTTGCGCAGGTGTTGGTGGTGCCGTGCCCGGGCAGACCTATGTTACGGGAGATGCTTACCTCGCTTCCATGTCGTACAACCACAGTCACGTGTGGCGCAACTTCGGTATTCTCTGGGCTTGGTGGGCTCTGTTCGCAGCGGCCACCATCATCGCTACCACTCGTTGGAAGGCTCCTGGGGAGAATGGCGCTTCCCTCCTGATCCCGCGCGAAAGGCTCAACCAGCATCACCAAGTCGCACGCCGTGATGAGGAATCCCAGGCTGTCGAAAAGGGCAAGACTCCCAGCGACGAAAGCTCTCAGAGCGAGGAAGACATTGACAAGCAATTGGTGCGGAACACCTCCGTTTTCACCTGGAAGGATCTGAAATACACCGTCAAGACCCCAACCGGCGATAGAGTCCTCCTCGATAATGTCTACGGCTGGGTGAAGCCTGGTATGCTGGGTGCCCTGATGGGTTCCTCTGGTGCTGGTAAGACCACGCTTTTGGATGTGCTGGCTCAGCGCAAAACCGAGGGTACCATTCATGGTTCCATTATGGTCGATGGGCGCCCCCTTCCGGTCTCTTTCCAACGCTCCGCTGGTTACTGTGAACAGCTTGATGTCCATGAGCCTTTCGCCACTGTCCGTGAGGCGTTGGAGTTTTCGGCCTTGCTCCGTCAACCGCGCGAGGTGCCCCCCGAGGAGAAATTGAAGTACGTCGACACTATTATTGATCTTCTGGAACTGCATGATATCGCCGATACCTTGATTGGCCGTGTTGGCGCTGGTTTAAGTGTGGAACAGCGCAAGCGCGTGACCATCGGTGTTGAACTCGTTTCGAAGCCAAGCATTCTCATCTTCCTGGACGAGCCGACGTCTGGTTTGGATGGTCAATCAGCCTACAACACTGTTCGTTTCCTGCGGAAGCTTGCCGACATCGGCCAGGCTGTCTTGGTGACTATTCACCAGCCCTCTGCGCAGTTGTTCGCCGAATTTGATACCCTGTTGCTCTTGGCCAAGGGTGGAAAGATGGTCTACTTCGGTGACATTGGTGACAACGGTCAGACCGTCAAGAACTACTTCGCTCGCTATGATGCCCCATGCCCGCCTAACACTAACCCTGCCGAACATATGATTGACGTCGTCTCTGGCGCTCTGTCTCAGGGTCGTGACTGGAACCAGATCTGGCGCGAGTCGCCGGAACACTCCAAGGCTGTCAGTGAACTGGATGCCATTGTCAGTGAAGCCGCCTCCAAGCCTCCGGGTACTGTCGATGACGGTCACGAATTTGCCATGCCTCTTTGGAAGCAGACTTTGATTGTTACCAAGCGGTCTTGTGTTGCTGTTTATCGCAATACGGACTATGTCAACAACAAGCTCGCTCTCCATATCGGTTCCGCTTTGTTCAACGGTTTCTCTTTCTGGATGATTAATGACCATGTTGGGGCCGTCCAGCTCCGACTTTTTACCATCTTTAACTTCATCTTCGTTGCTCCCGGTGTGATCAACCAATTGCAGCCTCTCTTCCTTGAACGTCGTGATATCTACGATGCACGTGAGAAGAAGTCAAAGATGTATTCTTGGATTGCTTTTGTCACCGGTTTGATCGTCTCGGAGATTCCTTATCTCTGTATCTGTGCAGTATTGTACTTCGTCTGTTGGTACTACACGGTCGGCTTCCCATCCGACTCGAACAAGGCCGGAGGTGTTTTCTTCGTGATGTTGATGTACGAGTTCGTGTACACTGGTATCGGCCAATTCATCTCCGCCTACGCTCCCAACGCCATCTTCGCCTCGTTGATCAACCCCCTGATTATTGGTACCCTCGCCTCCTTCTGTGGTGTCTTGGTTCCGTATGCGCAGATCCAGGCTTTCTGGCGGTACTGGATCTATTGGATGAACCCCTTCAACTACCTGATGGGCAGTCTGCTGGTGTTCACGACGTGGGACTCGCCCGTGCATTGCAAGGAATCCGAATTCGCTCTCTTCGATCCTCCGAACGGCACGACCTGCAAGGAGTACTTGGCCGAGTTCATGAGCGGCATGGGCGCCCGCATGAATCTGGTGGATCCCGACGCTACGTCCAACTGCCGAGTGTGCGAGTACACGAAGGGCAGCGACTATCTTGTCACCATCAACCTGAAGCACTACTACTACGGATGGCGTGACGCTGCGATCGTGGCGTTGTTCGCCATCAGCTCGTACGCTCTGGTCTACGTGCTCATGAAATTGCGTACCAAGGCCTCGAAGAAGGCCGAGTAAGCTGCTTCGTGATATCCCACCTCGCTTTATCTTCTCTCCTCTTTTCTTCTTTACCCCGACCACAGCGATAGCAACGCAGGCTCTGGTTGTCCTCATTATTCGCTTCTGTTCTGTGTTCTGGCTGCATCTACACATACATATTCCCCCAGATAGACTCGTGTTGCATTGCCGGAGTTTTCCTTTCTCTGTATCGTCCGCCGTGATCCGTGCATCCTGTACATTACACGGTACATAATGTTAGACTTATAATTTATTCTCTGCGAATACTCCTGGTGTAGTGGTCAGCAGCTGTAATAGTTTTAGCAATTGCGATCTGTCTTAAGAGACAGTACCTACTTAGTAACTCGCCGCCTACCAGTGCAGCATCCGTATTCCGGCAGCAACGATGACTCTGCGCAGAATCGCGCAAGACAGCCAGATACCATCACAACAACTACTAGTTTATCGTGGAGGGAATAAAAAGTGGAACCACTGTAAGTTGAAGGATAGATATGATCGCTCAACCCTCCAAGTCCCTCCGACACAATGAACCACAAGACACAATACAATGCAAGTCTCGATTAACACCAAAACGCCTGATCAACCCGCCAAAGCACATCCTAGACCAAGAAACTCGAGGTAAGCTTCCCGTTTCCCATCAAACCCAAGCAACCCTATTCTTCAACCCAAGCCCCTGAGCTGACTCCACGAGGGAAGGTCTTGGCAGGCACCGTGTGTCATTCACGACCCACCCGAAAAACCACTCTCTTCTTTTCTTAATCTTTCCAAGTTCCAAGAAACTAACTCAACTCAGCGCAGCAGTCAGTCCCTAACCCGAACTAACTTCTGCATCCATCTTACCCTACAATCTTGAACTCAGACTCTTCTAAACCACACATCACATCCTCCCAAACAAAAAAAAGAAGAAATACCAGCCAGCCAGCCACAATCCCCAATCCCCAATCCCCGATCCAGTACAAAGCAAATCCCTCAAGCTGAAAACCACAAACCCACCTGAAAGTGGATCATCGATCGATAGTTCATTTCATTTCCCGCCCATCCCGTCCCAGCTCAAGAAGCCAGACCAATGGCCAACCCCAATCACAAGATGCATTCTCTCTCCACCATTTTTGCAGCCGAGTTTTTTTCAATATTTAATCTATTTGCGCCGCGGTGATCGGCTTGGTCAGTGGTGACTGGTGACTGGTGAGGGCTATCCGATCGCGGATTCAGCCCATGCTCGTCTGAGTGGTTGGGTGAGTTTCTGCACAATGATGACAGGAATGGATAGGTCGAATGTAATTTCCCCGGCTTGCTGCCAGGTTTGGGGCTGAGATTAGGATAGGGATTTGCGAGAGGGGACTGGATAGATTGACAGGCACTAGAGTCCTAGACACACTACGATGTACTCGTTCTTGATCGCACTTCGCTGATCGCTGATCGCGCTGGTTAGGCTAGCTTGGAAATGGGATAAATTGCGCGGATGGCCCTCTGTAGAGCTTTTCTTTTGCTCATTTCATTTCTTCATTCTGGGTTGTCGGGGCACGCGTGCTTTTGGGTCTCCCACTCGATCGTTAACTTTTTTTTCTTGGATATTGGCTAGATTTACAGTAAAATCCAACTGCATAACACTCTTTCAGTTTTGGATAAATACCACCAACATGCACCCTTCAACTCTCTTGGCCACCGCGGCCACCCTCACCACGGCCTTCGGCTACGCCATTAATGATTTCGCCTGCCGCAGCACCGACCACCCCAACCCCGTCGTCCTGCTGCACGGCCTGGGCGCCACCTACTACGAGGACCTGAACTACCTGCAGCTATGGCTCCAGGCCCAGGGCTACTGCACCTACGCCGAGACCTACGGCGCCTACGCCGGCTTTCCCTTCCTCGGCGGCCTCAAGTCCATCAACGAGTCCGCCGCCGACATTGCCGACTACATCCGCGAGGTGCACCAGGAGACCGGAGCGGAGAAGATCGACCTGGTCGGTCACTCCGAGGGGGCGTTCCAGACGCTATACGTTCCCAAGTTCGAGGACGGCATCTCCGAGTTGGTGGACAAGATGGTGGCCATCGCGCCGCCGACGCGGGGGACCACCTTCATCGGGATCTACAATCTCGCCTATCTGTTCGGGGATGTGTCGCGCGAGGCCGTCGGCGAGGTGCTGGATACCCTGGGTTGTCCCGCGTGCGATGAGTTGGGCCCCGATGGTGCGGCCGTCGAAAGGTTGAATGATGGGGAGCCCATCGTGCAGAGTGGAAACAGCTTGACGGTCATTGCCTCCAAGTTGGATGAGATGGTGACCCCCACCAGTACCTCCTTCGTGCATGAGGACGGCGTGCGGAATGAGTGGGTGCAGGATACCTGTCCGCTGGACCCGGTCGGTCACATCGGCGAGGCGTACGATTTGAATGTGTGGAACTTGGTTAAGAACGCGCTGGATGATACGCCGAATCGGAAGTTCATCTGTCTGCTGGGCTCCCCGGGAAAATGAAGAGCAAGGAGTATATAAAAAGTCCGGCTTACTCGGTCTAGCCGGTACAATTTGCACTGTATATAATGTATAATCACAGCACGATCATGGCATATCTGAATTTAAACTTTCTGACTCTTCTCATCATTCAAGGAAGGCACGTCTGAAGAGGCAGGGCTGCCTTTAGATTGCATGAGATTGTGCCCATTTCTGGAAGTGAATTAGCCACAGTCACGAATCCAAACGGGTGGTCCTACCCAAGCTTCTTATTCGGCAGCAGTAACGACAGTACCACGACAGGGGCGGAGAAAGCAAGAGCCGCAATAGTAATGAGTCTGCTGTGGTTAGTGGGGGTTATTAATGAATGTGATGGGTAGACAAACCCCATAACATCAGAATACTACTTCAAGTTAGCAAAACTTTCACCCCATTGTACGGAGTAGGGCGCACTGACAGCTCTATCTATCGCCATCCGCTCGGGGGACCCCGAAGCGGGCAACGTGCCTGTGATCGAATTGTACAGTTTTTTCACCTCGGTCGGGCTCACCTCGGGCCCAAGGTGCAACCGTAGCTGCTGGCGTAATTCCCCTGAATAAATCCCTCCTGCAATAGAAGATCCGATTCCGTTACCGAGGTAGGCGGCCAGCATGACCAGGGACGTGACCTGGGCCATTTCAGCATGAGATACGGCAATCTGAGCAGCCACCACGGCGACCGTTTCAATGATGCCACTTCCAATCCCCTGAACGAGCTGCACGACAACTAGCTCGGCAACAGAGCTCTTATTCGTACGTAGCCGGACCATCACTCCATATCCGACCATGCGAATGATGGCACCTGCCACTCCAATCCACTTGTAGGACCGCATGCGATACATGATAAGACCCGTCGCCATCCCTACCAAAGCCTGCATGACCCCGTTTGCGTAATAGATAAACTGGGCATCTCGGGCATTGAAGTTGTGAGAGACCATGGACCAGACATACAAATAAGTATGCGTGGCACCGAAGCTGATGTTGTCGATTGCAACCAGGACAACCGGGATGAGGACAGACAGATTACGAAAATAGTGCACTGGGACAACAGGATGCCGGGCTGCGTACTTCTCATATGGGTAGAGGCACACTAGGATAATCGCGCCCACCGCAATGAGAGCATCAACCCAAGGCGCCTTCCACCTGTCCGCAACAGTGGCAGCCAACGTGATCGGGATCAGGATCAGGGCAAACCCGCCACTAAGAAGAATGAGACCACCCAAGTCGATGCGCGAGCAAAACTCATAGATGCTTAGCTTTTCAGTCAAGACCAGCCCTGACTTTCTGGCTCGCCACTGAAAGATGAACAGCGTAGTAATGATGAAACTAGCTCCAAAAGGCATCAAAATGGCGAACATGCCAATCCCCCATCTCCAGCCAATTCCATTGACAACACTATCGACAATGAAGGCGGACACCCATGGAGTAATCAGGAAAGGGACATAGAGAATGTTGTAAGCAAAGCCTCGCCATCGCATGGAAGATAGATCAGACACGATCGTGGCATTGAGCAAAGAAGTCCCGGCTTGACCAATGGAATAGAAGACGTAGCCGCCTGCGTAGGTATCGAAAGTTTTGGAAGAGGCACAAAGGACATAAGATAGGATGTAACACAATACGGCGAGAATATATGCCTCGCCTCGCCCAAGGACATCCGAGATTTTAGCGATCGGAGGTTTTGTCACGGCGGAAATGATGCTCGCAGCTGTATTCAAGGTGGCGAGCTTCGACAGGGCATCGAAGTCGGAAGTTGCGAAGTTGCGATAAGTTCCAACTGTCGCGTTGTCCAGCTCACTACAGATTAGAAGATAGGTAGTTAGGATATGCCCCGTCAATGATTTGACCAGACCTACTAGATGACCATCATCATCGCCAGACTATAGCGGTTAGCACCTGGTGAGTCATTCAGAGTGACTATAACATACCCTGCATAGAGCAGATACCTGCCTTTCCTGCCACCCACTGCCTCCGCAGCCTGGATTTTGGCAGCTCCAGTGCTACCAGGGCCGCCTGGAGATGTTTCCAAGACTGTGATGCCGATGTTGTCGTTCTTGCAATCCAGGTTTGGTGAGGCACCATGGACCTCCTCGCGAATCCCTGGGGATCGGAGATACCGGCACCAACGGGCCATCGTGCGAATAAACCTTATTCGAATCGAGATTCAATGCCCAGCGATACCATCTGGAATGCGACTTCCTCAAGGCGTCTAATGAGTCTTGGAAGCTCTGGAATGCTGCCCAAGCTGGAGTGTGAATTTCCTCGGTTCCGTGATCCCTGGCTGTCAACGACGCATTAGCCGGATGGTGAGAACACGTTGTGAGTTATACCTGGCAAGAACAGGTAGTGAATTGCCTACAGTGTGTCAGGAAAGACGAAACGGAGGAAAAGAATGGTTTACCGGATCAGGTGAAGACATCAGCTAAGGGGACTAGAGTCCGGTGGGGGAAAGGCCGGGGTAAAGTGACGAGACTTGGCGTGGCCAGCAAGGGAGTTGAACAGTGCCTCCGACAGTGCCGATCCTGGTGAGGATCGACAATTATGGTATCATGCTGCAAACACCAACTCATTCTCAGATCATTGCCGATTGGAGAAGAGACGAAGAGGTGGAGGCAGATTGTGACCGGCTCGGCGTAGTATCCTGTAGTCTACCTAGTACCACTGTAGCAATGACTGATAAGGCTATTGCATTAGCCGTTTCTGGTGGTGCGTGCGGGGCTGGTGAGCCTGGTGACAGAAGTGCAACTGATGGTTGAGAAAGTGGGACTTCATCTGCAGGACAAATATCATCTTGGCAGCAGACTGGCATCAACAATCTCAAGATTGTTGCGGTGTCTGAAATAAATCCCAAGAATGTTGAAGTGATGAGTTGATGAGTTGATGAGTTCAATGGCTACTGCCCGATTGAGAAAGCGGACGGGTCATGCCACGTGATCGGCGCGAGGTCGTGACGCGTTTTCTCTTCACACTTGATGATTTCTCAACTTCCCTGGCAATACTTCGTAGTCCTCTCGAGCACATCTTGCATCATCGCAGACGAATTGAACATCAGACCCGAGACTGACGAGGCGATGGAGACTTGAAGATCCTACGCCTATGAGACGACCTAAAGAGAGTAAGAAAATAGCGTGCATCGCTTCGACTCGAAAGTCAATAGGCTCGAGAGCAAAGGTTGTTGACAACCCGCCTTTGGCTACCATCATCGCGCGACCTCCATTGACGAAGACGAATGACGAGAACCTTTCATCCCGTGGCATCAAGAGATCCCGATCAATAGTCCCCAGATCTCGCCGATGAGCGCGCCCGCGGCCTTCGAGATCCCTCCCGCACTCGAGCTTCCTTGGCAGACGAACTACGGAGCCGTGTCCCAAAAGTTATGGAACAACGCTAGTAATCTTGAAGGTAAGAATTCAAATCAAACTGTGCTGATATAGATCATATTTTTATCAATAGCAGGGATATCGATAGTTACGATATATGATTTGTTGATTAGATACTTAATAGTCTTGATTATAATTCTTAGCTTACTTTTATTAGCTTGATATATCTGCCTGCATAAGATTAGTAGATTTATACCTGCATAATGTAATCTCAATACATCATAGAATTTAGCGTTGTTCCATGACTTTTGGGACACGGCTCCGTACGGCGCAGACCGCACGGAGTTCCTCACCTTCACTTCGCTGTTGGAGACACATCTCTGCAAGTGGAGGAGCTACTACTGTTTCGACACCATAAAGATCGACGAGGCCACCAGACATCCAGACATGTCTCGGCAAACGTCGCCGGGAAGTGAGAGATTCACCTCGCCTTGATCACTGGGCCGATGACATGGCTCCGCTTTCGCACGTTCTTGCTACAGCATATGACCGGCAAGCGATATGTGCGCAATGGAGCCTTGCAGACCCGGCACCAGTCTGTGCGAGACTTGCCCTCTGACACAGATAGAGCATGAGCTTGGGGCTGTGCCTGGCGACTTCATCCGCATCAGCAAGCTCTGAAACACGGTACTTCCTGAGGTGAGGGAACTCGCTCCTATTCCTGACGAGCTTGACGGCGACTATACCGGGTTCATCGATCTCTTGGTGGAGGTCGAGGCTGGGATTCCGAACCGCATCGACCGACTGGGGCATAAGCCGGAGCGGCAGAGACGGAAGAGGCAGCGTCGGTTGTAAGAGCATAGAATCGATCACCATTGACCCCCCATTCTCATCATTATAAGTAGGCGGGACAGGCTTTACGAATTTCGATGTCACGGATCGTCGCCAAGAAGCCGATTCACTCGGTGAATGTTGACCATACAGGAGGCAGAATATGTATAAGTCGATCACCACAAGTGACCATGATCTGCAGATTGTAGCATACCTTATCAAAAGTGCGGGTCAGCGTCTTGAATGGACATTGCCCTAATACCCCGCTGAACATTTCGGGTGATTCCTCATAGCCTCAGGATTGTACCTCTCGGGCGGTTATCGGTCAGATAAGGCCAGCCAATCGACAAATACGAGTAGACAGCTCAAGAGTGGGATCGTTGCACCATCTACAGACAGGCACAGACTGAATAGAAGGGATCGGCAAGCGAATGAATGAAGGCACCAGGCATCCTTTCAATTCTCTCGGGTATCATCATTGGTCTTTCTCCATCCCCCATTTGCTGCGCATCGACATTAGCGGCTTACGCTGGAGACACTTTGCAGCCCAATCCTGACAGCTGATCACCTCTCATCCCTGATCATGATTGGAAATCTCTGGCTCTCCATTTGTGGGCCCGACTCAAAACCTGCAGAGACAGATAGTGGCTTGCTTTCACCCTTAATAGGTAATCGAATGAAGTTTCCAGCTCCAGCACTCGAGCCAGCCTGCTAGCGTATCAGCTTTGACAATGTCCACCCAGCATTTAACTGGCGGGCTCCTCCTGGCCCGCACGATATTATCGCGAGAGATGAGCATCGGGTTGTGGTTAATGTTGTCCAAGCTTCCCCATACCGGCAGTGCGACCGATGGAGAGTTCCAAGCTTACCGGCGTCACGACCCTACCGAACCAGCGTCTCCTGTGGCCAGAGACCAATGCACGTCGGCATCTGTTTCATGGTCTATCGGTGTTCCTAGCGTGCTTAGCCGGGTACACATGGTGGACGCTGCCTGTATCGACCACAAACAACACAACCATTCAGCCATCACAGTCAGATTTTGCTTGGGATGAGGTATGTAGCTTGTAGTCCTGGTATGAAACTAAAACTAATTTATTCAGATCGTCCCCTCCTCATCACTGCAATACTATGATTGCTTCAAGGGATTCCAGTGCGCCCGTCTGGAGGTGCCGATGGACTACCATCGTGCGGACGGTCAGGGCCAGCGCTTGGCGATCGCCATCACTCGTCTTCCAGCAAAAGTGCCTGTCACAGATCCACGCTACGGCGGGGCAGTACTAATTAATCCCGGTACAATCGCTCTCACTACCCGTCTTAAAGGCCGAGTCTAATCATAGCGGATGCAGGAGGCCCTGGTGGCTCTGGCGTTGCCGAAGTACTCCTCGATGGCAGAAACCTGCAGGCCATCATGGATGCAGAGACAGATCTCAGTGTCGAACCTCGTGGAGAGTACGTACGCGATAAGTACTATGACGTGATTGGGTTCGATCCTCGCGGCGTAAACAACACCACCCCGGGCTTCAGTTGCTTTCCCAACATATTCGCGCAGAGGAACTGGGAACTGCAGGTGGCGGCCGAAGGTATGCTGGGGAGTGGGGACGGTGCGTTTCGACGCAACTGGGAGCGTGCCATCGCTCTCAACATGGGATGTTCGAACAACCTGACCACTCCGCCTGAGGGCGGAGATGAGGCCTTGGGGGAGCACTTGAACACACCCCCGGTGGCCCGGGATATGCTGGAAATCATTGAGCGACACGGGGAGTGGCGTGAGAAGCAAGGTGTAGCGGCACAGCGACAACATGACCGGGCCAATGGGTACGATCAGCATCAGCGTTTCGTGGCGCAAACCAGATGGAGGCGCGGTCAGGAGAAACTACTGTTCTGGGGCCGTTCTTACGGGACTGTCCTGGGCGCCACATTTGCAACACTCTATCCCGATCGCGTAGAGCGCGCTGTACTGGACGCGGTGGTCGACGCGGACAAGTACTATTTTGATGATGGGCCCAACCCCATTAAAGATGCCGATGCCATCTTCGACCGGTTTACGGAATACTGCGACACCGTCGGATCAGAAAAGTGTCCCTTGTATTCAGAAGGCGGAGCCTCGGCTATCAAACAAACATATCTCGAGCTGGAGGATGCACTATATAACGCCTCCTTGCCTGTGTTTTCATCATCTACCCGAGGGCCGGAGCTTGTAACGTGGAGCGATCTCAAGAATATTCTACGGCAGGCCATGTACCAACCCATAGAGGGCTTTCCACCTCTTGCACAATACGCAAGTGAGTTGGCCCGGGGCGATGGCGCCGCAGTGGCAGATCTGAAGAGCAGCGCCCGCGTGCCATTGTGTCCTTCTGCGCAGTGCGTCCAGGCCGGGCCATGGTCAGCAGTTTGTCAGGTGCCGGATCAGAATGAGGTATATGCTAGTTCGGCGGTCCTCTGTACTGATGCAGTCTACCTGCAGAATAATGATGAAGAGAGCTTTCATCGGTACTGGAAGACATTGAAAGAAGACAGTTCCATGTTTGCAGATTATTGGGCTGGTCTCCGTCTGGGATGTGTGAGTTGGAACATCACACCTAAATGGCAGATGTCAGGTAGGACCTCTTTCTCCCTTTCTTCCGCTATTTTTTTACATCGGCTTAATATCGCATAGGACTTGTGGGAGGCAATACGTCCCATCCGTTACTTTTTGTGAACAACATCCTTGACCCGGTGACACCTTTGAGCAAGTAAGCATATCCTTTTCTCCCTAATCCTTCCGACCTCTGGCTAAACCTGTTTAGTGCACAGAAAATGTCACAGAGATTCCCTGGTTCTGCCGTTTTGCAGCAAGACTCGGAGGGAGTAAGTTCAATTCACGTACCTACAAAGCATGGATACTGACCAACGCAGCATTCGACTCTAGCTGCGCCCTCACTCTGTGTTGACAAGGCGATCCGACAGTACTTTCAAAGGGGGGAGTTGCCGCCGTCTGGGATGGTCTGCGAGGCCGATCTCAAGCCTCTAATTGGCATTACTGCAACTGCAAAGACCTCCAGAAACGCCAGCGATCAGAAACGGTATGAGAAGCTCCTCAAGAAGGCACACAACAGGCCCTGGACGCGATTACCATTATAGTGGATATGATTGGCACCCGCGATTGCGGGCCGTAGGATTCCTTGTCTTATCGTCATGAACCTGGCCTCCACTTCTCTCTCCGCATTTTCAAAGGATCTTGTACTTACTAGTACGAACTCGGGAACAATAGCGATATCCTATACGACATGCTTAGAATACCCAATCGTGTATCTTTGGACCTTCTTGCTTGACTCATTCCCAGACAATAGACATACTGTTTCACATTCAAAGAGTCATAGTGACTGCCTGCTCTTGAGAGAACCAACACCTCAAAAATACCCCGCGGTAAAGGTTTACTAGCACAGGGCCATGACCCAGCGGATAAGCAATGATCAACAATACCCTCGCCACGATCGTCCAGTGGCATCCTCCGCACTCGACCAAGGAACCCAATGCGGAGTAGCCTCGGTCGCAAGGTATTTTCGGTTATGCTACCCCGCCGAAGGAGTAGCACCGCCTCCACAATCGAAGGGTGCCTGAGCTGTGACTGCATGCATGAGATCTCTCCTACTTCTTCCATTTATACCCTTTGCTCCCTCAGCCTTGACCTTGATTCAACGACATTCTCCTGATTGATCACACCTCTCATCATCATCATCGCAAGCCCCCCACCATGGCTCCCCCAACCTCCACCGAAACATCAACCACCAACACCTCCCAAGTCACTCTGGAAACCCGCCAATCCACCCAAGAAGGTGGCATGGAAGGTGCCACAGTCAAGAACGAGATGTCCCAATTCCCCAAGCCGCCTGTCTTTGACGACAAATACAAGGAACGCGAGTACCTCAAGGGTCGACTAGCCGCTGCGTTCCGCATCTTCGGGAAGAATGGATACGATGAGGGTATATTCATCGCCTTAGACCCACTCCTCTGCCATCTAAAGCAGACAATACTAAACTCCCTCCAGGTGTAGCTGGTCACATCACCCTTCGCGACCCCGTCGACCCCACCACCTTCTGGGTGAACCCATTCGGCGTCGCCTTCTCGCAGATCAAAGCCTCCGACCTAATCCAAGTCAGCCACGAAGGCAAGATCCTCGACGGAGGGCCTGTCCGACTGCTCAACGCCGCAGCGTTCATGATTCACTCGGCCATCCACGCTGCCCGACCAGATGTCCTCTGCGCCGCCCACAGCCACAGCATCTACGGCCGGTCGTTCTGCGCCCTTGGCCGGCCGCTGGACATCATCACACAGGACTCCTGTGCGTTCTACAGCGTATGACCGCTCTGTATGGACCAAGACTCTCAAAAATGGAAGCTAACTCGATCCTCTACAGGACCACGTCGTCTACAAACAGTTCAATGGAGTCGTGCTGTCGGAGAATGAAGGCCACAACATCGCGCAGGCACTGGGAAACAAGAAAGCAGCCCTGCTCCAGAACCACGGCCTGTTGACTGTGGGCAAGTCCATCGAGGAGACGGTCTTTTGGTTCGTCAGTCTGGAGAAATGCTGCCATGCGCAGCTATTGGCAGATGCGGCGGCGGCCGGCCGGGGCGGCGCGACGATCAAGATCGATGATGCCGATGCTGCTTTCACTTACAAGACAGTCGGGACGCCGGGGGCTGGGTATTTCAGTGCGAAGCCGCTGTTTGATGTGATCCACGAGGAGACGGGGGGAAGTTATCTACAATAGACTCACAGCAGGCTGCATCAATGATCATCAAACATCTGTGATAGTCGGATATCTTCGATTAAGACGTATATACATAACCACCTTGGCTACTCCTCCTCATCCTCACTCAACACCTCCCCATTCTCCTCAGCCTCCTTCCTCCTCAGCGCCTGCTTCTCAGCCTTCCTCTCGAGTAGCCGTTTCAACTTCTTCGACGAATTAAACACCCCATTCGTAGCCGCACCGCAAGCCGCACAACTCGGATCCTTCCGATACCGCTTCAACGCGCAGGCCTCACAGAAATAATGCCCGCACTTCGTGATGACGGGGTCCTGATACGGCCCCTGACAAATGATGCACGCAAACGGAATATCCTCCAACTCGGCATCCTCATCATCCCCACCATCGACGCCGCCCCGCGCACCCGACCCGTCCGCGCGCGCCCGATCCGAAACCACCGTGCCCACCACCTTCCGGCCCTTGGTCACAGTCTCCCACTCTTTGTCCAACTCCCACCCGGCCTTGTAATCCGACCGGTCGTGCAGGAACTTGCAGTTATCGCCGAACCCGCACCACCCCGTCAGCTTGTAGTCCTTGCACACGTCCGGCGAGTAGTCGGTGAACGTCGTCATGCGCACGTTGGTGGGCGCGCGCACAGGCCCCACGGCTTTGCGGGTTGGTGCGTCCGGGTTCTTTTTGATGAAGGTTGTTTGGTGCGCGAGGCCTTTGTAGGTCCCGTCGGGCGTGTCGGTGGGGTTTGCGGCTGCGTGCCGGGTTTTGCCCAGGAGGTTGCTTGTGCTTAGCGTGGCGTCTTCGTCGTACCAGTTTGATTGTTTGGTTGCGTCGTTGGTGTCGGGGAGGAGGGCCGGTGTGGAGGAAGGCTGCGAGGTGGTTGATGTGGGTGCGTGACGCAAGCCGGATGACGAGGACGCCGTTACGGCGCCCGCGTTCTTCTTGCGGCGCTTGATGTTGGCTTCGTCGGAGGAGAGGTCCGAGTCGCTGGAGCTCGTGTCCGGTGGCGTCGCGGCGCGTTTCTTGCGGAGGTTGTTTTGGGCTTTCGCGCCGCGCTTTTTGAAGAGGGGCGCTGCTGGGGCGGCGGCGGTGCTTGGGTCTTGGGGTTCGGTCATGTTGGGCTGTGGATGGGGGTTGGGGTTGGGGGCTTGGTGGTGATGATGATGCTGCTGCGAGGGAGTTTCTTATCTGCGATGGACGGAATCAGTGGCGAGGCACGTGATGATAGGAGCTTTGAGATTGCGCTAGTGCGTTTTGGGACGCCGGGGGTTCATGACTCGGGCATCTATCTGACTAAATACTCTCTCAGATGCTTCTGGTTGGATCGGTTTTGTCTGTTGGCTGGGGATTAATCATTGGTTTGGAAATAAGAGTAAGTCAATATTGGTTCGGGCTTGTGGTGATGGATTGACCGACGTTCACTCGAGTATGAGCAGAGCGTGCTCATATATATCTTGCTATGCCGCTGTCAAACGCTTTGTTGGATTATCCTCAGACCTTGGAGAAGTCGCGACTCAACTCAATATTGATTGGATATAAACAGCCGAAAGGATTCTACTCCCTATGTGCTGCTGCATTGAACTTTTGCTTGAGACCTGTTTTCCATGCCTGCAGAGACGTAGTACCCGAGCCTTTGTCAGTCCTTCCGACCTTCGAGGCGCCTCCTGACCTTTTCTGACCAAGTACAGGTCGTACTCACTCCGCCAGGAGAGGATGATATCAAGACAAGGCTCTTTCCTATACATGTCTCGGAGCAGGCAGAATTCGAGTACGCCAGTCTCGGTACCCCTATTTTCAAACTAGCTAACATACTGGCTGCAAGCCTCATTGCCGTCCACGGCTGGAAGGGCCATCGTGAGAACTCCTGGACAAGTGCGTCCGGCATCAATTGGCTGAGAGACCTGCTTCCCAAGGACATCCCCAAGCTCAACATCTATTCATGGGGGTATACATGCGACCGCGATATTATGGGGTGGAGTAGATCAGTGATGCAGATACTGTCCCGGAGATTTGTTGCCGATTTGCAGGAATATAGGGAGAGCTCCCAAGTAAGGCTATATTTATTATCTAGGTGGCAGTTCTAAAACAGGTATAGGGCCATCAACGTCCACTGGTCGTCATTGCGCATAGTGTAGGAGGGATTATGCTGAAAAGTGTATGCTCTATCTCCTGTCCTGTCGCGACGTGGAGTGGTGTCAAGTGCTAATCGCCATTTCGACAGACGCTGCTCAATTCGGCCTCGTTCACCGAGTCTAAAGATGCAACTGAGGACATCAAGAGTTCCATCCAAGGGATCCTTTATATGGGTACACGAGAGGTAGATGCCAGCATTACAGACCTGGAGGCCTACCTGGCTCGTGGAAGTAGAGCTCATCCAGCGGAGGATGAGTACTTTAGGGAGTCGTCTTGGCTGATCAATACCCTGCGGCAATACGAGAAGATCAGTCAGGGGTTTCGAGCTGGGTATGGCTACGAGAGGGGACCAGACGCTGGGCAACGGCACGTCGAGGTAGATAGATCCAGTGGTAGCTTTTCAAGAAGTATATGTTGACCATCGGGTACGACAGGAGACTTCGAATGCTCGTTCCATGTACTTCAACACGACGTGGGATGGAATGATCAAGTATGACTCGGCGACTGACCCGAACTATACACAAGTCCGAGAATGCATTTTGTGGATCTTAAAAGGGAATGGAGAGGGTAATGCGAATCAGCAGGGCTGAATGTTTTGTTGGTTTCTTGGATCTGCCTCGAGGGCATCGATAGTCTGTTCTAATCTTGACAATGTGCGTCTTAACGAGTCTGTCTGTATGCGCGGTACGGAACTGTCGGGTTCTTCGGGGTAGTTGAATGGTGATACCAATGCCAAAGGGGATTTATGCCCAAGGTTCTCAAGCCACTTCTTAACTCGTTGGATCATACATGTAAATCACTTTCCCTTGGGGGCTCCAAGACGGAAGGATCGTGCGCTTTTTAAGTAAGGAAGCAGCGACTCTCCCTTTTTCATCACCACACACCGTGCCTCAATGCTACTGACTCAATTCACTATCATCTCCGAACAAGTTTGGCTGAGTCTGATTGAACCTCGAATGAAAAGACCCCTGTCGACAAACCACTAAGATTCCATCACCTCAGTTCCAGCGCACGTTGCTGATCCTCCCTGCGTTATTCCCGACTTGAAATCCCGAGTTGTTCCCCGAGAAAACCACCGAGTTCGTATATGTTGTCGTCGATGTCTGTTGAATGACCTTGACAACAGTCTCGCTCAACAGATCATCCTGATCGGCAGCGACCTCTTTCAGAATGGGTAGTGCGCCCTTGATGTTCTTCATCTCCGACACTTCTTCCTCGGCAAGCTTGCGTTGTGCGTCCTCCACCCCCGGGAACAACTCGACCAGGTCGTTGACCAACTCACCGATGTCCTCAATCAGCCGCGTGAAGTTCTTTTCTTCGTAGAGGGTCAACTCTGCTTTGGGCTCCGCATCCGCTTTACCCTGGTGCCGAATAGAAAGATCATTCATCTTTTGATGCAGAGATGCAGCGACACTATCCAAGTCCCTGGTGGGGTCAAGAACAGCCGTCGCGTTCCGATGACGCAGCTGGAATCGCTTCGAGATTCTCTCTGCATCCGCAAACTGATCAAGAATTCCGTCTAGAAGCTCGGATACTCGAGGTATATCGTCGGGAGACAGCTTTGACTTCTCCAGGGAGTGTACATCATCGATGTTGGCAAGGCCGACGGACTGACCCCATCGCGCCAGTCGCAGTCTCACCACCCCCAGTTTCAGCACGCTGGTCTTGAAGCTGTCACCAAAATTCTCTCCCATCTGGACAGATCCAAAGTAGCTAACCACACTATTGAAGAGCCGAGATTGCTCGCTCACCATCTCCAGCGTTTCCTTCTGCAACTGCGTCATCGTATCTTGTTTCGTTCCGAGATTCTGGTTTTGTTCCATAATGGCATTGGTATTGGACTGGATCGCCTCTGTTCGCACATCGAGGACGGTAGCATTGGCGACAAGGAAGTCCACCTTTCCATCCATGCTTTGAAGTACCTCGTCGATGATCTCCACCGTTCTCAAAGTTGCTAGACCCACGGCCTGGCTCAACTCATTGATGGCTTCCTCCATCTCACTATTTGCTGCAGTAAGATCTCCATCGGCCCCTTTGACCAAGTTCTCGAACCATTTTTCTGATACACTCGCGTTAGTCCTCAGATCTCACAAAGCCAAAAGTTGATCTCCGCCGCCGGAAAAATCGAATGAAGCACATACTGAATCGTTTCTCAGCAGCGTACTTCTGCGCAACGGCGCAGATTTTGAGGATGCTAGAGAAGACGCGCGTGACGCATCGTTGAAACTGAGGTAGAGCAGGCATCCTCTCATCGATGATCGAAAGCCGATCGAAGAAGCGATGTGTGAACTCGAAAAATCCCATGATCTTGTCATAGTCGGCAGAGGTATCTGCAAATGACTAAAGTCGATCAGCAAAAAACGAGTGTGGAGATCAATCATTTGCATTGATCGCATACCTGCATGACTTGGCCAAAGGCCGTGAAGATCAAACTGGCGGGGAAAGCAGGAGGAAATGCCTGTTGGTTGATGAGTGAGAGGCGAGCATCAACAATCCAACGTGTTTAACTCACTGAAACCGCGGTTCCGACCGACTGAACGGTATTGACGACTTTCTGGATGATCCACATATTGTTTTTCAATGCGGTGCGGACCTTGGCCATCTTGGACTTATCGTCGCGAAAGTCTTTGAATTTGGTCGCGAGACCTTCAGTCCCACTCATTACATCGTTCATACTTCTAAACTGCCCCAGTCGAAGGCTTCTCCCGGTCCTCTTCTCATAGTCCTCCACGGCGTCCTGCCACAGTTGGGCAAGGTCAGAGGTTTCCGCTGACTTGTTGCTTGCTGGTTCAATTGCCATCTTGGTCACGCTTCTTCGAAGCGAATATTACAACCAGTAAAGTGATCAGGCTTGGGTGAATGCGATTCCGATCACAATTCTCCGCTGCGGGGGTTTCTTGCCAGATAAGATCAATCGCCCGCACAGACTACCGACTTCTGCCTTGTGTCACACACGGTTTAGACCCCGCGTCTTGTGGTATGTTCTTCCCACGTTGTCGTTATTCTAATGCTTTGTGCTGTCGCGCTCTCCTAGCCTATCTCCGGCACAACCAACGGCACGATGTCGGACACGCCGGGAGCTGAAGTTTGCTCACCCCCCAGGTGTCTGTCTTCCCGTCTCATCAGCTAGCCACTGTAGCGCCGGCGGCGCACGGCGACACCAATAAAAATCACCCACGTACGAGTCATCTGCATCGGCACTCCTCCGGAGTTATCCGACGACAGGAGACCGCCTATGTTTGTCAGGGTTCTAACTAATGTGGATCGCCAGTACACCTGTCGTATTTTGGTGAAACCCCTCCATGACCCCTCAGTCGAACTGTTGTTAGGCTCCAGGGCAACGATTGACCCCAGTACTCTCACTGGTCTGTGTGACAACTAATCGGGTTGATCGCAGACCTGCATGTAACACTCCAATCTGCTGCAGACATGATATCAGCCTACCGGTCAGACGCTGTTCTGGGCATCAAGTACGCTGCAAGTCGTCATGCCTTACGCCAATGGAAGCCTCCTACACCACCGACTGCATCTTCTATCTTTATTCGTCTAAAGGCCAATTACTGCCAAGGTAACACAGCAGTACTCGATGCACGTTATCATCATCCACAGAAGCTTCTGCTAGATCCCGTCATGCTAAGAACATCACACGATAACTCATCCACCACTATGCTCTTCCAAACACGAATCCACTCTGGTTACCGACGTTTTGCCCCAACTGATATCCAGAGTTGGTCGAGCCAGCGAAAGACGCATGAGAGACATTGTTGACCGTTGTGCCTCCATCATTATCGGGCGCCGGAACCTTAGCCACCCATTTCTTCAGCACCCGTAGCACCTTGACGAAATCGCGGTCGTCTTCGCTCTCAAACTGACTCATCTTCGCATGGTTACCTGCCAACCGCTCGGCAGGAGGCCCGTCAGGGCACCGCGCCAAGGCCATCTCCACAATCTTGACCCCCTTGCCGTCCAGATCGGTGGGTGATCCCTCGTAGAAACACTGCAGATCCATCTCCAGGCCGGCAGCACGGAGTTGAGCAAACTCGCGCGGGATGGACAAGACCCACTGCGACCGTTCTTCGAGACCGAATTCGCTGGGAGCTTCTTCGCCCGCGAGCTGGAAATATTTGTTTGCTTCGCTCAGCACTCCAGGATGGTAGTGTGGTGTCCCGAGAAGAAGGAGACCTTTGACACAGCTGATAAGGTTCTTGCGATCGTCGTGCTCAGCTCCCCGGACCAACGCCTGAAATAGCTGTTATTGGTTGACTCCATGGGGAATAAGAGACTGTATGCGAAAATACCTACATTCTCGCAGATCAGGCCACCAAGGCAATGGGCCACCAAAATCACGGCTCGTTTTTCCTGGGAATAGTATCAGCAATTGAGAAGGTGGGGGAAAGGTGGGGTGGGAAACCTTCTCCGGTTCTGTACGTTGATCCATGAGCTGGTCCATCAGCTCATTGGAAAGCTCGGTGATAAGATCCTCTTCGTTCCAGAACGTGTCAAGGGCGACATCGTACTCAAACGAGAAGACCCGCGCCTCGGTAATCTTCCCCGCGAAGAGCTTCTCGGGCCAGAACACTGACTTGGCAGCGGAGGTCCAGCCGGGCTGCTCACCATGCCAGCCGTGGACGAAAACAACACTTCGAAGTACCAGGATTAGTGATTCTACACATATACACACACGGTCTCGAGGAACAAGCGCTGAACATGGGTCATATAGAAGAGACACTGTAACTTACTCCACGCGAGCGTCACCGGGATCCCGGATCACTTTGAGCTCCATTGGTGCGTGCGAAGCCTTAGAACAATGACGAGGCACAGAAAGGCTGGTCGGAGTTCTGTTTCTAGTAATTATTTTGAAGCAGGGACACTCTTCGCTGCTGGGACAGACCGAATTTAAGTCCCAGAGGTCGACTACAACCATCCCGAGAAATTGGGCATCGGTCCTTAGCGGGACGATGGCAGATCTAGCAGATGCAACAATCCCAGAAGAGGCCTGATCCCAATGCTCGTACTTTGGTCCAATGAACGTGCGATACTCATCTTCGATCAACTGAATGGCCGGGATTGAAAGTTAATCCAGATTGTTTGTTTCCACACCACTCCGGGCCGGTGCCGTGAGTTTGCTGGGAGAGGGCCGCTCAACCTTATACTGTACAGGACTCACCTGCAGGAAGCTCATCAGCGCGGGAGATGAATCGTACAGGCGAGAAGAGGGGGCGAGACGGGGCAAAGGAGGGGCCAGTACAGAGAATCGGTCTGAGGGGTGAGCGCTGATCGATGCTGACGGGGTGTCGTTTGTTTGGGTGACTGCAAGCGACGTGCATATTTGCCCCTCATTGGATGCAGCTCGAGTCCTGCACTTCAAATCACAATCGCGCGCGGAGGGCTGAAGTCTTCTGACAGCTAAAATTGACTACGGCAACGCCGGTTATCCTGGTGGCGACCAATCGAAGCAGTATTAGGTTTGCTGCAGTCGCGGAGATGCAACCCCTGCTTACTGTCAAGCTGAACCTGCTTGCTACATTTACTGCATCCCATGAGACTGGTCTTATTTAATGACTACTTCGGCGCAGTCGAGGGCTGTGTGCTCGCGCTCTTGTCCGAATTCTCTATGACTGTTCTGATTACTCTGGGCAGAGTATAATATCATGGTCGATACAGTGAGTCTTGTGCTTCGGATCAAGGGGGGGTTGAATGATTTGGCCCCCGGGGCCGCTAACGCGATAACTCCAGGCACCAGCGCCGGCGTCGGCCGCCTTCAATAACTCGACAAACTCCGGACTCCAGCTGGGCCAGAACTATGGCTCAATGGAAGCGTCGTTCTACAGCGATGCCATCCAACAGGTCACAATCGCAGCTGGAGCTTCCGTCTACATGGGTACGCTGCGCCTAGTCACAACATTATCCTGTCTATCGCGCATACAAAGAGCTAACACCACACTGTTGTGATACTCTAGGGGAGAAACAGACGGTCGAAGAGAAACTGCTCGACGCCCTGGTTGCAGGCGATCCCGGTGACCGGCACGATATCGCTCGCGCGTTCCCTGGAACATGCGAATGGATTTTCGAGTGCGCCGCCTTTCAGAACTGGATACAAACCAGTCCCCCAACGACCACGCCGTTGTACATTCGCGGAATTCCCGGCAGCGGCAAGACGGTACTGCTGAAGTTCCTCACAAAGGCCATTCAAACCAGTCTGCGTTCTAGCGCCAACCCCCAGTCGCCTGCACTGACCGAGGACGTGATCCTGAGCCCGGAGGTGGGAACGCCCGGGAAGACGATCGCGGTGGCTTGTTTTTGCGATGATAAGAACGAGCATCGGAAGGCTCAGATCTGGGTGCTCCGTACGTTGCTATACAAGTTACTGCATCAAAACAGGGGTTTGATTAAATATGCGCTTCAGCATGTGCAAAACCTCGAAGACCTCCGAGGGGCATCCAGCGGAAGCACGGTCGAGGTGGACGAATTCCATTCCCGCGATGTCCTTCTCAGAATCATTGAAGACATTGTGACAGATCCTGATCTGGAAGTGTTGTATTTTGTCGTCGATGGTTTGGATCAATGCGGACATTTCATCTCTCCTATTCTTCGAATAATGAGCGACTTGTCCACCAGAATCAGCAAGAAGGCAAATGAGCTGGGCAGAAAGTTCACTTTCCGGTGCATCATCTCGGACCGGGGCAGCGCCATCGTCTCTGATAAGATGCTTCCTGAGTTTACGGTGAACATGCCCGAGGGTAATCAGGAGGATATTGGGCAAGTTGCAGAGAGGAGGGTCCGACGCATCCAGGAATATCGGAAGTTCCCGGATAGGCTTCGCGAGGATATTACGGATCAGTTAAAAGAAAGCTCGAAGGGCATGTTCATGTGGCTGTCGCTTGTCTTGGATGACCTATCTACGTGGGAGGGAGTCTGGACTGAGGCCAGGGTCAAGGAAAGACTCCACAGCATTCCCTCTGACGTCGAGGCCTTCTACAGTGCCATCTTGGGGCGGCAGTCGCGGGACGTAGTGGGTCGATTGCGAACATTGCTTATGTGGGTCTATTTCGCCTGTCGTCCGTTGACCTTGCAAGAGTTGGATGTGATCCTGACGCTTCAGGAGGGCAAAGAGTATACTGGTGGAAACGCCTCTGAAGAAGATACTCAGGCCTTGCGGCATAGTATCGAGGGCAGCTGGGGCACGCTCTTTGCTGTGCGAAGTAATGCTGTCTACCTGAGTCACCAGTCTGTCAAAGACTTCTTACACCATGTTTTCAGCGAGGATGGCGCTAAGGACTACCCCCGGTTTGGGATGAGCCAGTCAGAGGCTCACCGTCAGATGGCCTCTTCGTGTCTGACGTATCTGCGGTTCGACGAGATCCAACGACATCAGGTGCCCAAGCCGCCGGTCGACAAAGATTGGAAAATCGATGAACTTGAGCTTGCGAAGACTCGACATGAGTACCTCGCCGGGTACCCCTTTCTACAGTATTCCGTAATGTTCCTGGGAGATCATCTTCGTGAGAGCCAGATTATCGAAGAAGGTAATGTGGTTGGCATGAAGCAGTTCTTCGAGGCAGAGTCCGTGCCATTGCAGAACTGGGTGAAGGCTTACGATCTTCTGAAGCGATGGTCGCATGGGAAGTGTAAGTTGTGCCCGTTGTGTCCGTCCGAAGAAACTGCAGCGCTAACCAGCCGTACTCTGATATTGCATAGACTCTGGCTTTTCCACGAGCACTAGCTTGCTCTTCGTGGCAGCTCGGCTCAATCTCCCCTGGTTAGCCGACCGCGCAACCTCTTGGAATCTGTCCAACTTCTCGCTTCCGGTCGCCGTTGCAGCGCCCGACACGTCTGGCTGGAGTGCGATCCATATCGCCGCGGACTCCGAGGCCGTCGAGATGATCACCTGGCTTTTGCAAAATGGTGCGATCGTGGACGCTACCACCCTCGGGCTACTGCATCCCGGTCGAACGGCGCTACACTTTGCGGCCGCGGAGCGCTCTGACGCGGGACCAAAGATGGTGAAAGCACTACTCAAGGCCGGCGCCAGACCAAACATCTTCACGAGAGGCGGAGGTAATAGTGCCCTTCACTACGCCATCGACGGTCGCTCTGTCGAGACGGTGAATACGCTCCTCGCCCACTCCGCGGACCCAAATGCAACAAACAGCTCCGGTATCACTCCTCTGCACAAGGCCGCAGCTATCCCGGGACTCGAAACACTCGTGGAAGCCCTCCTCAAAGGCGGCGCGGACCCCAATCGCAAATCCAGTGTCGGTAAGGGTCTTGCAATCCGGGGTCTAGCGGCATGGCGCACCTCCAAGACCCTCATTGACACCTACCACGCTATCAACACGGCACAGACCGCCCTCCACATCGCTGTGAAAGTGAAGGACGCAGAACGCACCTTGGAGGTGCTCCTCAAAAACGGAGCCGACGCTAACATTCGCGACAGTGTCGGCCAGACACCTCTCCACGTCGCGCTTGTCGGTATGGACCGCGAAGTCATGGCCAAGCTGCTCATCGATCATGGGGTTGATGTCAACGCCAAGGATGAGGAGCATCGGACACCATTGCTTCTATTTCTCCAGACCGTCGGGGCGATAGCGCATGAGTTGCGCTCCCAGGGCCAAGCCGAGCTACTGTTGTCGGACCTGGATGGCCAGGCATCATGGGAGAGAACGGTGGAGCTGCTGCTCGATGCCGGAGCCGACCCGCAGACAGAGTGCAAGAATAAGGTCTCGCCGCTCAGCTTTGCAAAAATGGCATCAATGAGCTGGGCGTCGGAGATCATTGAGCGGAGACAGAAGGTAGTGGTGAAGGAACCAGGCGTCGAGGCCCGAGAAATCCACGAGCCTGAAGCCGTGGATATGCCGCAGCCGGAGTCGGAGCCGGAGAAGAAGGGATTCTTGCAGAGTCAGGCAAGTAAGTATATTCCGAAGAAGCTGAAGTGGTAGTTTTTCGCTGCCCGTGTTTACAGGATGCTATCCTGGTGGGGTTCTCTTTCTATCTATACTTTTGTGGATGGATGTAGCATATCTAGTCTTGTCTAGCAGTTGAGGTAGTCCTATCACCAATTATGCCTTAATCATTTTCGCTATGCTTGTTCCCTTTCGTCCTGTTCGAACGTTCTGGATCGCCCCTCTGTCGCGCTCTCCATCCGTCCAACTTAAGAACTACTTGCACAGGAGAAAGAGGCTCCGGCAGGAGTCTCATGGATGGCTTTCCCCGAGACGTATAGTCCGAGCCCGCACTAGTCCTTCTTGTTAGTCCCTGCAATTTCTCAGACACAAAGGGGGACTTACAATAATCGCGCCCACACAAAACATAAACCCATTCACGATCGTTAGAGCAAACTTCCTCAGCGATCTAAACCACTGCCCCCAGTTCAGATACAACCAGAAGATCCCGGGTAGTCCATCTGCACGTTTTGCATAGTTAGAGCTCGGCACTCAGTCTTACCAATTCACACACAACACAATTCGACCCAAGGAGGAGGAGGAGGGGAGGGGGATCAACGCACAAGTAAACCAAGTAGCGAACAACGACGCCTGAGTCACGCACACAATCCACCGCCCTGGTCAGCTCTTCCGCATACCATGCACAAAGGCCAGTCCGAAAGGGGAAATAACTCACCACCAAACTAAGAATATTACTAAAACTCGGAATCGCCTCGGCAATCACCCAAGCCAGCACCCACAGCACGAGGGCAATCAGTCCCCACAGCGCGTAACTGACCCAGTCGGTCGCGTGCACGCGCTCCGTCCCGCGGAATAATCGGATGTAGATGTATTTGCAGGCGATGTGGCCGTTTACCACGCCTGAGATGATGATCTTGGGGTTGTGGTTAGTTATGTTGTGTTTTGCGGATGTCTGGGTGCTAGGGCTGGCTGGGATGAAATGCCTACCGTCGGTAAAGCCACCCCGTAGGCAACTTTGCGGACCACCGGGGAGGCGGACCCTAGTGCTGGGGAGACGACGTCTGGTCCGGCGAAGTAGTAGATTAGAATTGCCACGAAGATGTACAGTGAGGTGTCGACCCCTTGCAGGAGGAAGACGGCTTTGGAGTAGTCTTTTGGGTCTTTGAGCTCCGACATGAAGCCGAAGAAGGCGGCGTGGGCGGCTGCCGGTTTGGGTTAGTGGATGGATGGCGATTTGAGGGTCGATGTCTGGGTGGTATGAGGACTTACCGAATGAGAAGACCATGTTAGTGATGGCTAGAAACCCGTGGTTGAGGTCCGTATGGTGCACCACAATGGTCTGGTAGTGGCCTCTTCTGATGATTCCCAGGTCGATCATGACCACGAAGACGGCGGAGAGGATACTTATGAAGCCTGGCATTGGCTATTAGTTGGTTTTGTTTGCTTTTAAGGGGGCGTGGGGGTCGCTTGCAGATTACTGCCATGAGGGTCATCCCTCGTAGGGTTCGGGGCAGCGTGCACAGCAGCGAGATGGCGAAGCCCACGATGCTGAAGGCAACGGTACACGTTGCGTGGTTCGTGATCGTGTTCATCGCCACCGCGAACGTCAGCAGGTGGCTGCCCATCACGAAGATCAGGAGCAGAATCAGTCCCGCGCCCAGCAGCTCCCGGCCAAAGGCACCCCATAACACCTCCCCTGCGTCGGCCATGCTGTGCACATGCGGGTACCGCCATCTGAACTGTCCGATCACGTATCCCGTGTATGTGGCCATGCCGCCGAGTCCGAGAAGGGCGATGATTGCGCTGTTGCTCCGTCAGTTGCGTGCTAGCTGTCTCCCGTTGCTGAGCATGAAGAAGCGTACGGAACAATTCCCATGGCCGCGACAGCTGCTGGTAAAGACAGGATCCCCAGAGAGACTGTTTCGGCGATCATGACTACGGTTGTCAGATTGCGTCATTCATTGACTGCTTTTTGGTGGGTTGACTCACGCATTCCACATTGCCTGAGCGGTACTGTTAGTGCTGAATTCAACCTGGCATTTTCATTCGACATACCACCAGCTCAACGTCTTATACCTCATCTGTCCCTCGACCTCCTCTCCAAACGGGTCCCCTGGGATATCCTCATACACGTGAGGCTTTTTCGTCTCGTCATCGTCCAGACTATGGCGGACGTTGCTCGGTTGCAGTTCGGCGCTCACCGGCTCGGGACGGTGGGGCATTTTGGCAGACGGGGGGTTGTCCAAAAAGCTCCCTGAAATATAGGGATAGTACCTTCAAGGAGATGTACAAGGTTGTCAATTGAGGGACTGCAATGCCACACACGATGGACGACAGGATTAGCAATAGTCAAAAGAGCATTGGTGGTGAAGATCAATATTTATGTGTGCGCACACTCACGCCCTAAGGTGGCTTTCTGCCAGTTGCTGTTACCCCGCGTTTCACCTCCACAGTGGAGCACTCTAGTCTATGTCGAGTCTAGATCCATTCGCGACAGCCTCCTTCTCCCCCTGGACTGTAGGTCAATAGCCGACGAAAAGCCGGGGATTCCGCTGTCTAGTTATTCTATCGAATGCACGAAAAAGGTCTCACTTCGTTAAATGTCACTGCGTCTTCTGCGTTCTGCTGACTAATTGGAGATCCGGTGCAGATACCACTGCATTTGATGACCTCCGTGGCTTAAGGGTGCACTTATCATGTCTTCCGCTCCGCCGAGCTTGATGGATGCTTTTTGGCTGTTGGAAGATAGAATTCAATGCTTAGACTATATGTGCATGAAGTAGAAAAGAACAACCACAATGATTATTTCACCACTTCCCCAGACGGGTTCAGTGGTGGCAGGAGTCAAATGCTATATACCCGTTGTGAGTCTGAGGTTGAAGAATGACTTTTTTTTCCAAGTCTGCACGGCGGCGGAGCGGTAGTTTCCGCCGGGGCGGAATTAGCTTTATCTTTTTCCTCATAGTCACCGTTTAGTGGCGTTAGTTAAGGTTTGGAGATTAGCGAGTTTTCATTAAGCCGCCGGATAGTTGCGGTTGTTGGTGGCTATTTGCGTATACAGAAAACACGGCGATCAGATTTGTAGAGCCAATCCCACGCCCTTAAAATGGCGGGTCAATCACTGCGAGAAAGTCTGCAGCGGCCTGCGAGGTCTTTGCAGTCAAAAATAAGACATGAAGGTTTGATACGCTTCGATCAGTGGGATGACAAATCAGCCCGGCAAGTCATGGAATGTAACGCTCTGCAATCAACCTGTTTTCCGACGTACTAGAAAACTATCGATGTCGCAGCGGCTCTCTCTATCGATACAAGTAGGTTTAGCAGAGCCTGAAGCTATCCGAAGCTATATTCTCCTGGTCGCAAACCACGAGCGTACCTTGCCACTCACTCCATAGATATCTTACGACAAGCCCCTTGTTCATTGTCAAGGCTCATGCGCACAGAACTGGTAAAGTTGTCAAAAACCAGCAACCCCTGACCACAGATAGAGTCATTACTCATGGATTCAGTGACACGTGGGGTAGGGCAGCTTCAGATCATGGAACGTGAGCCGCAAACGGCGGATGCGGGTGGTAATGTTACCTTTCCGCGGAACGATATACGAGTCAGCCATTGGACTATCTATCTGCCCTAAAAGACTTGCCTCTCTCGGTATGCATCACTGCTCGGCTACAGCCAAAGTCGTTTCTATCGTTCTTTGAGCCCTTGATATTGATAGAAGACCAAGAGAATCTCTGGTTAAATAATCAAAGCTAAGAATTAGTTACAAATGTTGGTTGTTTCGTCTCGACTCGGTGTTTCGTTACTTAGACGCCCCTTCGCTCCAACACCCATCGAAAACAGTTGTGCTTCGGGTACATATTGCCTCTGATATGTGCCAAGGTGACCGGCAGAAAAGAAAGTCCTCCGCATGATCAGACAGCCACGTCAAGACACTATCACTTCTTCTGGCACACAACGTAAGAGTTATATCTGTTCGACTATTTTGAAACATTAGAAGCTGCTGTTTAAGCTTTGATTGTCGACAGCCAACTTACCGGAGCCGGGAAGGCAATGTAATGGCCGCTCTCGCACTTCAGATTCTCGCAGCCTTCGAGCCCTACATCTCGCGATTAGTGTTTAAATTGGGGGCACCAGGATGATGAGAGTCTGGAACGTACAAGTCCACCCGCATTCAGTACCGGCAACGCCTCTGACTACCACACCCTTGCACCAGAATTCTTTAGCTTAGTCGTTTTGCTTGACGATGGAGATCTCATCCTCGCCTCCTTCGTCGGTGTCTGAGGCAGGCGCGGCGGTGACGAAAGAGGCGGCTGCGATGAAAGCGAGGATGTTCTTCAACTGCATGATGGCGTGGATTGGCACTTCAAGAATGTGCTTGACAGGCTCTGTGCTTTGTTGATGTACTGCAATGATGGCAATGCTGATGATGATGAGCAAGACACGAGGATTCCCGGACACAAGGAGCATTTTATAGACGATGGTCTCCAGATCTAGACTTGGTCCTTCGTCGTAAATATACGATCTCTGATCTCACGACTGGCATCTGGAGGAGATCTACGGTGATAGCCAAGAGGCTCAAATGATCAACTTCAGTAGAAAAGTCGGGTTTTCGGACAGCCTGCCGTGATTGCGGATATGGCAGCCGATCACCGTTGGGTGGGCTTGCGGGCCGCCTCGTATAACCATTGTTGTCCGGTGGCCACATCGGGTTCGTCTAGTCTTGCTCGCTCGATTTGGAAACTAGCACGCTGAGTCTCTTGATGTGTATGACGCTGCCGAGGAAATCGGGGATAGAATGAGCTCGAGAAGCCCGGGTTTCCACGACCGCTGAGTTTACGAACCCCGCGTCCATCTGGATGAGCCTACTCTATATGTGAGGAGCGGGCATGCTATATCAGCTATTAATATCTTCCTACTTTTCCTCATTCGAGTTGTTGACAGGTTGAATCCATGGGATTATAGGCTAGACTTCCGTCTGGCGAGTGAATGGAGTCATAGGTCGTGTTTAGCATCGCTGTGGGTTGCATCTCTATGGACAGCGATGCTGTCTTACGATTATATGATCTTAAAATATACACCATGCGTCTTTTTCAGGTAGCCAATTCTTAAGCACTCCATTATAGTTGCTCTTTGCCAACAATATTTATCATGGAATGATGCTAAAGGGCCGACTGAAGCCGAACGACGTAGCAGAATCATTTCAGACCCATTGCATCTTAATCAATGAGATGCCCGGATCTAGTTTAGAAAGTCCAGTCGATGATCATAACTACTCGACCTTCTCCTCACTTGTGGCCGTATGCCGCCAAAAATTGTTCTGGGGCAGGTCATCAACCAAGGGTGAAAGCTCTCGATCATCTACTCCACGAATCCAATCGTTTACGTCCCTTTCAGGATCGACTTAGGGCATAACAGCCTTCAGCATAGGCTGAGTAGACGCACGAGTGAGCCTGGCGGTCAAGATGCTGCGGCCACTGCACTGATAGTGAGGAAGTAAATGTCTGAAGGCGCGAAAATCGATCATCCTCTAAGCCCAATATCAACATAAGTGGAGAGCAGATTCATCTTGATCTTCGACGCGATGATCCCAATAGTTATGCGCAAGCTAACTCGGACCTATATTACAAATGAGGGATGTTCACTCATTTCCAAATCTAGATAGCATATCATAGAAAGTATCCAATGGCTAGAATCAACGCTAATCACATCATGCACAAACTAATAAACTCCTAAAACAACGAAGACACCACCACCACCGCAACTGCAACTCCCCACCGGTTACCCCCTACCATCCTCGACCCAGCACCCGTAGCCGTCGAATCTGAATTCAGGGCCCCAGTGGAGCCACTGACCACTCCACTCTCCGTGGACGGAGCACCCGTGGCAGCAGCCGAATCATCCCCCGTCCCATCCGTCTCATTTTTCTTCTCCCCTTTCCTCTCATTCTCATCCCCCTTCTTATCCTCATCGTCACCCGCATCATCATCCTCATCCTCCCCGACAACCCGAAACGTAGCCGAATACTTCACCTTCTCCGCATCATCGACATCCACAACCGCAAACCGATAATCATCCGCCAGGGTCAGTTTCCCCGGCAGCACACACGCCAGACTCCCCGAGTTAGCGACATGCGTCGCGACAGTGGACACATTCCTCGAGTCGGTGCTGGATGCGCCTTCCATCAGGTACACACTGACGTGGGCCGTCTCCTTCTCGACTGGCCAGGTGAGGATAGTGGTCTTCCCGCGCGTGACGGGCTGGTTCTCGGTTGGGTAGTAGGTCGTGGCGTCTGTGGAGTTCGCTGCGGTGCTGTTCCCGTTGGATTTGGGCGCGATGATGGTGAAAGGCTTGGAGGTGTAGCCTTCTTTTGTCTCGGTCTCACCATTGTTATTGGAAGTGGTGGTGCTTGTGTCTGTGTCGATGCCAGAGGAAGGGTCGATGACGATGATGTACTCCGACCCCGGGGGTAGGCGGGCGGGCGGAGACCAGGAGATCGAGCCCGAGTTGGTGATGTTCGTGGCGATCGTGTAGAGCGATGTGTGGTTTGTTGTTGTTTCGACGTGCAGGGAGAGCTTTGCGCTGCTGCGTTGCGTCGTTGTCCAGGAGATTACGCTGGGCGTGTTTGGGGTCAGGATCGCGCCGGAGGTGGGTGAGGTGATGCTGTATGCGGGCTTTTGCGTTGGGGAGCCGCGGGTTAGGGCTGTCAGTGCTGTAAGGAGGAGGGCGGTGGTGAGCTGCATCTTGATTCTGAAGGCTGGTGCTTGTGGTGAGGGATCGAAGTCAAGGGCGCAGTGGGATTTAAGGTCAGTATTTATCTTTCGTTAAACTGTGCTATAGATACATTGAGGTTCGGCGATCCGGGGGAGGCGTGGCTGTGGAATGTCAAGCCTATCCCGTCTTGAAGATTACGGTCTCATTCTTGCCGCCGGCTGAACCTATGCGGAATGACTTTATTCAAGGGGCTGGCCGTATGCGCTGCCTACACCTGGACTTGCAGGCAATTTTGAAATTATTTTCGGAAGTACAAGGTTGTTTTCGGTTGGCTGAACATAATATCAGGCAGTTGATGAATGTCGAGCTGTTATTCAGGCGCCGCGCCCTCGCGGATGCGGTCCTTCTACACAGTTGTTCACTACCACTGCCAGGATTGTCAGGCGAAGAACAACATCTTATCCCCATTAGTCAACGACGAACATAAATAGAATTGTGCTCGGAGCTCTGCGATCATCTGACACTCTGTCTAGCATGCAGCTGAACATCAGAAAGAGTAGGCAACTTTTCCATTTACTTTCTTCCCGTCAAGGCTTTGTGCGAAGGAAGGACACGGGCGTTCTCGAACGAGCGGAAAGTCTCAATCCACGTATCGAACTTGTTGTCGTGCCGAGTCCAACCATACTTCCTTGCCTGTTGATGGATGAAAACGTCAACCGGGGCTTCCCCGTAGCCCCGTCGAAGAAGCCCCAGGTACCCCAGCTGCAGGCCTCGGCCTTGCCACTATCCCACACCTCCTGCTTGTCTTTAGCCCACTCTAACATGTCAATCTCCTTCCGTAGCGTCTTAGCCTGTCTCTTAGCCGTCTCAAAATTGGGCTCCGGTGCCTAGAATAACAATCAGCCATCGTCTACTGTTCGTTGATAAAATCCGTGTACCTCCACCCCGAAATACTGCGCAACATCCTGCCACATGTGATTCCACACGAACACATCACCATTTGCATGGTTAAACGCCTGGTCCTTGCAGTGGTCCTGCATCGAAGCCCAGACCGTCAGATCCGCCAAAACTGGGCGCATAGGAATTATCATCAATCGAGTTCCAGAAATACTCATTGCCCAGGAAGGTAGCGGGTTGAGCCAGCTCGCGGCAGATCAGCATGTAAATCGCGACCGTCAATGCCTCCGACATGCCGTTTGCTGGGAACACCATCAGCCCAAAGCAAAGCCTTATCTTTTGGTATGAATCTCCAATTCACCATGCGGCGCATAGCCATTGATCGCACTCGGACGGATAACATTATACGACCAGCAGCGGCGTCTCGTCTGCACCTCCCGGAGGTAATCCTCCTGGTTGTAGTAGAAGTTATACCCCTGGTCGTCGTACTGAGGGAACGATTCGTCCAGCGGGACTTTGACGGGCCCCAGATGGACACCATAGTACTATGCCTCGTCATTCGTCTCTGCTAATTTTCGTTCAGAATGGCTGGGGCTTCTTACCTTGCCGCCAGTCTGCAGACTCACGCGCTGCAAGACAGGACATACTGTATCCACGACGTCCATAGAATTGCGAAACTGCGGCACTTCCTTGTCCCCCAGAATATGGAAATCATCGTCGTGGACGTACGAGGCGAAGTATGCATGGGTGACAGGCGCGCAGATGGGCTTCAGCTGGGCAATGATCTCCTCGACGGGCGCGAGGAAGTCGATGGCCACGAATTCCACGCGCGGATCAACCCATGGAGCGTGGAGTGGACGCCGCGACGAGACCATGATTCGCGACCTTTCTCTATTAGTATATAGGATATCATCTGAGCTTTCTGAGGGTTGATATCATTTTTCTTTCGGTTGTCGGATTAGGTGCTCCACGATGGCATAGCCGCTTACCCCATTTGCGCCGGTCACGAAGGCGAACTTTGGGTTGTTTTAGGCCCATGATAGGGTATCTCGTAGAGGGGGTTCTCGGGTCTGTGGAGTTGGGATTGTGGTCTGGTTTCTATGTACATTTCATTTCTCGAGACTGGCTTTCGGTGCAGGTGTGTGTTCCGATTTACCCGGGTGAATAACTGAGTATTGAAGGCCTGAGTCGATCTTTTCCGTGTTCTCCTTAGGTTGGATTAGCTTGCATCATTTCGGAAATCCGGCTTTAGTAGGTGTCGGGGCTAATGCACGAGAGGACAGATTCGGGTTTAGATGGTGCAACTATTGAAACATGCCAAGGATTGGGGATAGTGGTGTGGATTATAGGTGAGGATGCGATGGAATCTTGAACGCTGTCTTTACTACTTAGTAGAACAAGTGCATTGACAATTGGTCAGTTGGGTTTTGTGTAACATAGATCGATGGCCTGATTTCGTGCCATGCTGTCAGCATCTGAGTACATTCTTGTACTACATTCGCGCACTATGCGCTGTCACGAATCTGATCTCTACAAGTGCTTCGTGCTCGGTTGCAGGTCACACCAAATCCACCAACTGATTCCGAGAAGCTGTTCAGAGTCCGTCAAGTATCATCAGGGGAGATTGTCCTTGTTTGGGGGTATCAAAGGATCAGAGGTCAAATGTTCTGGGTCATTGTTGCTGCTATAGAGTCATGAGCGCAATGGGTGCTCTGCAATAGAAGGAATAGCAATAGGATATATTAATTGCTTGAGATAGAAACACAATGCGACAGGCGCAGGAATGATCAAATCACACCCGCAAATGCCTCAAAACGCAGCGCTACCAGCCCGCAATCTCTTCTTTGCATCCTCTCTAACCGTCTCCACGATGTCCTTCGCCTGTTCAAGCTTGCTCATCAATCCAACGCCCGTCCCGGCCCAGACACTGCTAGTATCACGATAGCCATTCTCCGTCTCCCGAAGCCGATCCCCGTCGCGAAGCAACTCCGCCCGGACCTCCTCCATACTCATACCCTTCTGCTCATTCTCGTAGCAGACATTCGTAAGACACCGCCCATCGTACAGAGCCGGCCACGGACTGGGCCCCGACATCTCATCGAACACGCGCGATCGAGCCGTAGCCTCGCCGCCGTCGGACGCGCGAAACAGCGCCTCGCGATACTGCGCCGGCACGTTCGTCTCCTCAGCTGCCAAGAACCGGGTCCCCATCGTCACGACCGCGGCGCCCAGCATCACCGCCGCCGCCGTGCTCCGCCCATCCATAATCCCGCCCGCCGCCACAAGCGGGATCCCGCCCATCCCAGCCGCTTGCAGCGCATCCGCCACCTCAGGGAGAAGCGTGATCAGACTCGCGCCCCGGGCGTGACCGTGCCCGCCCGCATCCACGCCCTGGATGACCAGCGCGTCGGGCCGGCACGCCTGCGCCGCGCCCACCGCCGCCTTGACGCTGCCAATCTGAATCCAGATCTTGGTGCGCGGCGACGCGCTCCGGATCATCGCCGTCCATTGCGCGAAGTCCGTGGCTTCCCCGAAGGAGAGCCATACGACGGCCGGTTTGTATTGGGTTAGTACAGGCGCGATGGCCAACGGTGACATCCCCGCGCAGATGACCCCGACGCCGATAGGGAGGATGTTGTCGGGAGATTGCGCGGTGATGCTCTGTAAGTGCTGGCTGGCGTGCCCGAGTTGCGTCGCCAGGGCTCTCGAGTCGGACAGGAAGCCGATTTGGCCCAGTCCCCCGGCTTGCGTTACCGCGACCGCTAGCTCGCTTGTCGCGAAGCCGCTCATCGGCGCGTTGGCGATGATTGGGCTTTGGAGCCAGGGGAGGTCGTGGAGGAGGGTGGTGCTGGACATTTTGGTGTAGTATTTTATTGTGTTGGGTGTATGTATGGTGGTTTGGTCGTAGATGATGGTGAAAGAGGGGGTGGGTCGTATGCTTATGCTTATGCTTAGTTATAGTATGGCTGAGATCCGGCGGATCCGCCACTGCTCCGACGCCGCGGAGCAAACGCCAGAGAGCAAACGCCGAAGAATTGCTTGGCTGCTCCAACTACAGGGGAGGCCTGGCGATGTGAGCGGGGTTGTGCTGCTAGAGAGCTGACTTAATTTGTGCCTCAGGCAGTAAGTCTCAGCTTCGAGGCTTCTTGTCTCGCAGCCTTCTGAAGCCTGACTTTTGAGGCACTCAACGCCAAGTGTTTGGGTTGGTGTAAGGGAGGGAGCCGAATTAAAGGTCAGTTCCACATCCACATCAATCTGCAGCAATGAACCGTGTCAGGCAGTACACTTGACTAAGTCTACATCTGGGCGGAGAGAAGCCTGTAGCCACAGTGTCGCGCGCGAGTGCGTTACCTGATCAGGCAACTGCCGGCGTGGTTCTCGCGGCGGACATCAATCAGAACTACCGGATTTGGTAGTTCTCGCCGCCATCCTAGATGAAGTGTACTTGAAGGTCTCTAGGACATAGACACAGTGAGATGCACCAGGAACAAGATATAAAGAGGGCAAGACGTCGGCAGAATCTCGCTACCATACTCCGCTCCATTCCTCCGCAATCCTTTCACTCAATATCTTCACTCAAGTTCTCGCACAACACCAAAATGAACCCTCTCAAAATTGCAGTTGTTGGCCTTGGCCGCATGGTATGTACTAACACCATCAAGGGCTTTATGACCTGCTAACGCTATCTCAGGGCAAACGCCATGTACGCACCCTTTTGTACCGCGTGCCCCACGCTCAAGTGGTCGGAGTCTGCAGCTCCGATGCGACCGAGATCGACTGGGCGAAGAACAACCAAGAATACAAAGACTTTGGCATCACAGTCTACGACAACTACGACAAGATGCTAGACCACCCAGGGCTGCAAGCTGTCTGGATCTCGAGCAGCACCGATGTTCACGCAAGTCAATCGCTGGCTGCGATTGCCAAGAACCTGCACGTTCTCTGCGAGAAGCCACTCAGTACCGATCTTGCCGAGGTGGGAGACCTCCCCACATCATCAAGACACTATCATTAACGCAGTTCTGGCAATCAGGCAAAATCAGTAGTCGATGCCGCCCGCGCAAAGCCGTCTCTGAAGGTGATGGCAGGCTTCTCGCGGCGCTTCGACGCCTCCTACCGCGACGCCAGCACCAAGATCTACGAGCAGCAGGCCATCGGCACCCCCTTCCTGGTCCGGTCCAACACCTGCGACCTCCGCGACGACACGGGCTTCTTTGTCCGGTACGCGTCGCGCAATGGGGGCATCTTTGTCGACTGCGCCATCCACGACATCGACCTGTCGCTCTGGTTCCTCGGCAACCCCACCCCCAAGGCGTGCTGGGCAGCGGGAACCTTGCAGCACCACCGGGAGCTGAAAGATCTCTCCGATGTAGACAATGCGGTCGGAGTGGTGGAGTTCTGGGGCGGCAAGATCGCCTACTTCTACTGTTCGCGGACGCAGGCGCACGGCCACGATGTCTGCACCGAGATCACCGGGACCGAAGGCAAGCTGATGGTTAATGTCATTCCGCGGCAAAATAATGTGGTCCTGGCCGACAAGCTGGGCATGCGCCATGAGGTCCAGCCGGAGTACTGGGAGCGGTTCGAGCACGCCTTCGCGCTGGAGGCCAATGAGTTTATTGCTTCCATCCGCGAGGATAAGGAGGTGCCGTTGCCGCTGGAGGCTGGCATGAAGGTCATGCAGATTGGGCAGGCTCTGCAGCATGCCTTGCTGTCTGGGGAAGTGGTGCGCTTCAACTTCAATGAGACTGGCGAGCGGCTGAACTAGGTCTCTGGGGAGTGGGTCAGTCTATAGCATCCTAGAGTTATCATGATGTTGCAATGTGAATTCAATCCGTTTTGAGATAAGATAAATTCTCAAGAAGTCTCCGGGTATGATTGAGTCCTTGCCATACACCTTAGAGATTTGGGATGGAACTCATCATCGGAATCATCAATTCTGTATGCGAAAGAGATGTGCGTCTTGATAGCCGGATTTGCAGCTCGTTGCTCAACGCCTGCAATGTATGTTGAACTTGGGATCAAGCGCTCCATCAAGAGTCCCTAGAAAGGCAAATGAGTCAGGATTCTACAGTAAGCTTGTGCGCTGAATGAGGTGGAGGTTGATGGATTGATGATTGAAGTAAGTAAGTGGGAGAGTCCGGGTCACGGGTCCACGGTCACGGGTATCGGGACTCTTTTCCTAAAATGGATGCGGGGATGAGGGGTCGCGCCTGCCTCCATTGAAACTTGAAGTTGTATATTTTGACTCCAAAAGGCAACCTCCGCCGTCCCCGACCAAAATTCTTCACATCGGCGTACACAATGTCCGCGACAGCTAGGACATCCCAGGGTCAGACTCCGTGCTCCAAGTGTCGAGGTATGGCGCGCATCTTTCATGGAATGAATACCCGGCGCTCTCGCTAACCAAGACGCTCGACTAGAAAAACACGTACGATGTGAGTGGATAACAAGCTGGACACCATCCTTGATACCCCTCACTAACTGGCTTCCCTGCCATATCTCCAGGTGATAGGCTACGTCCGACGTGTACCCGATGCAAAGAAAAAGGCTGGATCTGCAAGCCAATTCGCCGCAAGTCGCCGTTCCGTCAGGGGTCCACGGCTGGATTGGACGCCAGTTTTTCCGGGAATCAGGTTTGGGTGAGCAGTGCGCCTAAGCGGTGGAGACCACTCTTCAGACAGGAGCAGATCTCCGACGGATTGGAAGGACCGACGTGCCACGCGGGGCAGGGGGCTTACTCAGAAGCCAATGGGGGGCTCTTGTTCTCGCCAGACACAAGTGTTGCAGCATGGGCACAGAGTGGCTCGTCATCCTTCGGTTCCCCCAAAACTCGCATGAGTGATAACAACGTACAATGCGAGGTGGAGACTGGCGTTCTAGCCACAGAGCGTGGTACTTTGATGGAGCGCTCGACTTCGTGGCGTTTGCCAGGATACAATAGGCCCATCGATGCGTTTTCGCTCACGGCTGGCCACGGATTCGGCGAAGTCGCCCATCCTGAAGCACTCCACCAAGAACCAACCAAGCTCCCATCGAGTCTCACCAGGCCTGGCAAGTCCCAACGCGGTCACAGCAATGAGTCGCCAAGGCATCTTGATCCAGAGAAATCCCTCCGGGAAGCTTGTCTACTTCGTTATTATATCGAAGAGATTTCTCCCTGGGTAAGTCGATGCCGAGTACATTCAGCATCGGCTGCTGACACGGCACAGTTTGATCATTGTGATCATTTAAGGCACTTCCGATTAGAAGTTCCCCGACGTGCACGACACTGCTCCACCATCCGTAACGCAGTTTTCGCCGTGTCGGCACGGCATTTAGTTCGGCTTCCCCGATATAGGACGCCGCATGGTATTCTATATCACGGACAATTAATCCGCGACATGGAAGATGCCACCGCAGTGGAGTATACACTACGTTGTATACCTGATCTTGTCAAGTTCCCGGAATCAACCGATCCCGTAAATCAGGAGAATATCATGGTTGCTGCAGTGATTCTCCGCCAATACGAAGAGATGGATGAAGACATGGAGGACGATGGACTTCTCGGAGATACTGCAGCTCATAACAGAGTCAACTTTCTGGCCATTACCCAAACTATCATCGAGTCCATGATGTCGCATCGCCTCGAACAGTCGCTTGCCACGGCGTCGTATTGGATTGCTGTCAGACAGGAGGTGTACTATGCTCTAACAAGAGAACGTGCACCCATCATGCAATTTCAATTAGAAGACTGGAGGACGGCGTCGGTTGCTAACAATTTCATCATGCTTGCTAGCGAAGTGACGAAATGGTTCTGGGAGGATCAATCAGTCGATGAATGGGGTTTGTATTGCTATCCCATGGTGAGCTCATCGAGAAGAAAAGCTAATTCGTTTAGAGCGACTTTCGTTGCGCGAGCAGGAGCTTGCGAGTGCATATCGAAGCGATCTAGCACCTATCCTCGAGAGACGAGCGGAAAAGCTACAGGGTCAGATCTTTCCAGCCATCTGGTACAGCTCTGAGGATCAAGTCACAGCAAGCCAGCATCTTGAGCTGTCTCGAATGATCTTGACCGCCGAAAATCCGCACCTGAAGTAAGACTGTAGGTCCGAATAGCAAATTAGTTCCCTAACGCGTCGCAAGACACTCAACCCGTGCAACACAACGCAGGACAGAGTCACAAGTGCGCGCAATCGTTCTGAAAATCTGTGGAATTGCTTTGAATCACATGGATTGCAAGCCAGCCTTGGTCAATGGTGTTATTGCGGTGACCCTGTATGGCGAGTATTTTACGGAGCCGGAGGAACGCGATGCTTTGGTAAGAGAAATCATCAATCGAGCCCAAGACCTGAACGCGTGGCCGATGCAAAAGCGGCATGAGCGACTGAAACAGCGATGGCGGTTGATGGACGGCGAGGAGATTTGAATGGCCTTCCTTGCCTTTGCTTTCCGCCTTGGCCACCGCCTTTGTGGAATGGCGCCTTTTCCTCTTTCATGGCCCAACCACCGCCATCACTTCAACGTACCGGTAGGTCCACCCTTCTCGATAATGGGCTCTCTCCAGGTAAGGTGGTTCTCCACTCATTCATTCATATTTTCTGAAGCTGTTGGCTAAAACTGTGTCATAGAAGCACTACCCCCAAAGAGTGATGACGAGTCAGAAATGGGATCGTCCTCCCCTGGGCTCAAGGATGATCAAACACTCCACTGTTTACGAAGAACATTACAAATCCCGGCTGGGGTCCGTGAGGCGTGACGAAGGGCTGACCCATCACGTTGTTAGTGCTGGCTGGCTGCATGTTACATCCTGAGCAATGATCCCATGCCTAAAAAGGACGAGTGGAAGGGGGAAATGATATCATTTCCTCCTGAAGCCCAATAATTTTCCGATATCACCCCAGATTCTAATGCACTCGAAGCTTGGTTTTGTCGTCGCGAACTATAAATGCCGGGTATCCGTTCCTCGCTTTTCCCACATTCCAGTGTGCAGTGTATCCAGGTCACATCTTTATCTAATTAAAGCCGGAGCTAGGACCCTTTCGACGGGCGCCATCTGGTGTGACCATGAGCTCTCATCAGACGACCCACTAGTCTACGTTGACGCGATGATGTTGATACGTTCAGGGAGAGGGCCGTGAGCCTGTGTTGCGTGCACAGGTTACAGTCCATCCAGGAGCATATGCAAATCCTAAGACGGTAGTACTCCAGCCAGCATTTTGCTTGCAAGTTGGCATCTCAAGTTGAGAGATTCCTTGAGGATTCCCCGTTGTCTGCAGTACGGTGCCATCTTTGCTCCGGCCATTGTCTAGTCCTCGATCCCTACCCTCTCGCGAGCTTTTTAGGCAGCTAAGTCCAAGCGATTATGGATCTGGTTGAATGTTGATCCGCGTTGCACCAATGACCATCCCTTTGGCCCAGTGCAAGAGGTATGTATCCCTTGATTTAGGCTCTTCACCAGGCCTTTAAAGTCAACCCCGTAAACCAGCTTGATAACCAAGATTTATCAATGATTTCACGATGGGTGAATACAAAGTTGCAGAGTTTACTGACCTAGATCGTCTTGCAGCGGAGCATGGACTGGAGTTGACTCCAGATGGAGCCCATCTGCGATGGGCGAAGACAAACCGGAAGCATCCACGCAACTGGCACCCAGCACGGAAGACTTATGACATATGTGTAATCGGTCTTCTAGAGTTTTTCACGTGAGAAGACCTTGTTATCTCCGTGACGTCTACTAATAGGCACGCTCTTATAGGACCGCTATGAGTACTTCGGGGGTGAGTCCATGCATCACAATAACGAAGCCTATGTTTGGCAGGTCAGCTAATCTGTTGATAGGCCTCGACGGCAAAGGCAGCACAGATTGAGCTGGGGACTGGAAAGACCTTCACATTGTTCATTTATGTTTCTACGTGAGTCTAGGACTTTTCTACCTCTGGGCATCGCACTAATCCATCTTAGTTATCTTTTGGGCCAAGGCCTGGGAGGCGTGATCTTCCCACCGTATTCAGAAACCTTTGGTCGGAAACGGCTTTACGTCCTAAGTGCTCTACTGTATAGTGTCTTCTGTCTTATTATTGGAGCTGTTCCTTCAGCCAGTGCTCTAGTGATCGGCCGATTGGTCACCGGGTTCCTGTCTGCTATTCCAACTATAGTCATTACTGGAAGCATCGAAGACCTGTTCAATTCGCAGGATCGGATATGGGTCATGCTCCTATATGTTACCATGGCATGCTTTGGGGTCAGTGCGGGTCCCATTATGAGCTCCTACGTCACCTATCGATATGGATGGTATGCTAGCTAGAGTTCAGATTATTTGCCTTTTGTGCGGCTGCTTACAAGAAGCTTTAGGAGATGGGTGTTCAACATCGGTGCAATCGTGACATGTGTTCTTGCACTGATGCTCATGTGCATTAAAGAGTCGCGACCTTCGTTGATTCTTGCTCGGGAAGTTCAAGCGTTTCGCAAATTGACCGGTAACGACTCGCTGCTTGCCCTGAATCCAGATTTTATGCCGGACCTTCGCGCTTTTGCCCATCTGGGACTGTTCCGACCGCTTCGACTGTTCTTCACCGAGCCCATCGTCTTCACCGTCACCATGGTGTTCTCCGTTTGCGTGGCTCTAATCTACCTCTTCACCGAAGCCCTCCCACCTATCTTCGAGGCATTCGGTTTCAATACGGAGGAGTCGAGCCTTCCCTTTCTCGCCCTTGGACTGGGGTGTCTTCCCAATTTTGCGACCCGGATCCTGGACTATCGCATCACGCAGCGACGCCTCAAGGAAGGACGGACCATCAAGCCGGAAGACAAACTGACAGGGCTCTACATCGGCGCACCCGTCCTTGCCCTTTCACTATGGTGGTTCGCCTGGACCATCCCGCCGGTGGGCGCAAATATCCACTGGTCCGTGTCCGTGGTCGCCCTCTTCTTCACCGGATACGCTCTCAACGAGCTGGAAGTCGTTGTCTCGCAATATATGGCGGACTCCTACCTGAGCTATGCTGCGAGCGGATTCGCCGCTCTATCTATTGTCCGGTCTCTTCTCTCCGCCACCTTCCCGCTGTTCGGAAGCGCGATGTTCGCTGCCCTGGGTGCGAACATTGGTGTTTCTATCTTGGCCAGTATCGCGACCCTGTTCTGCTTGGTCCCGCCACTGCTGGCCCGCTACGGGGAACGGATGCGGAAGAACAGCAACTTCGCCAAGTACAGCCTGCAGGTGTACGCGGAGAACGGAGTGGACTCGGACTTTTTGTAAAGTCTTTGTCTGGTGGGGCTGGCTGCTTTTCTCTGTCTCGATCTTACAGGCAAGATGCGAAGCAAAAATGTATAGCCCCTGTCTTCGTGCGGTTCCAGACCCTGACCCTTGACAGTTATGTTTGTGGGCATGAATAAAACGTTAATGACTAGGTTTCAATCTTGTTCGCTATTATGATAACGATGATGAAAATGGCCTTATGTCGATTTACCATGTCATATATGCTGTCGTCCTTTGTTTTATGCTAGTTAATATATACAAAAATCAGATGGTCGCGAAGCCGAATGAGATCCTTGTAGTTCCCATTCATCGGACGATTCTGGTTGTGTTCATGTCGCGCTCCCTTTCTCGGGTTTTTGAAGGGGATTTTTCGTGTAATGAAAATAGCAGGGAAGTCAAGATCCACACAATTATCTCTATCTAGCTTTCCCTTCGGATTAAGTAGAAAGTTTGAGCTTGTGGCTTTGCTCTTGAATGCTTAGATAGAAGTAGGCCATGACTGGTATACTCCGTTTAATCCGATGATGATTCTCGGAGCTGGAGCAGAGATGGGCGCGGGCGGATTCAGGAGAGATACAAGCCATAGAGCACTAAGTAGAGGCCTCTGCATACCATAATTAAGTGAAAGGGCATCAGTGACAAGTCAGCCTTGGAGCGCAGTATCTCTGCTTCCTTTGTTAAAGGTCAGTCCGCCTGACCTTTTATTAGCATGAAAGCCTTAGCGGTGCTTGCGAAGGGTGTAAGTCTGCGCCTTCTGAAGAGGTCAATGCGTCTGAATGTCAGGCACTGAGTCTGGACACATCGTTGGTGAAAAAGGACTAACCCTAGCGCGGGATCCAATGGTATCTCAGCGACGCGAACGTGTGTATCAGTATTTCTGAGTCCCAGCAAGAGCGCTTTACGAGGTTAGACCACTCTATAACAGAACCCTTTGATGGGGGCCGGGCTCTCGGTTTTGTAGTGGCCTATACTGGTGAGGTGGTAGAGGGCTGCACACGAGTGTTTCGAGTGCTGCTCATTCCGAGGGTCTTAGGGCTGAGCTAATGTCCGCAAATTATGGCCGTGGTCACGGGAATAATATGCTCACCCTGTTCGGTCATCATCTTATCATCGACACTGAAGAGGGTTGGCGTAGGGTCTCGATTTGATCACGGTCGATCAAATAGTTCAAGACTGTAGTGGATTCAGTTGCATAATTTCTCTTTAGTGTGGGGGGGGGAACAGAATCGCTCGCTGCTGATGCGACCGCAGGCTTCGATCATGGTGGGCAGATGTCCTTAGCGATATCTGGCGTTGTCGTATTCATGTCAGACACTTATTAATTAACCACATCAAATCAGATCCCCGGTACAGCTAAGAAAGGTTGTGAATCTTACGTGTCGTGCATCCAGAAATACAATGGACATGGCAAAAATGTGGAGCTTCGGGAATGTCATCGTGATGGGCATAAGGGACAGTTCGCACTAACCCCCAACCCCTGTTAATAACAACCTCATATAGAGCTTCAAGGCACGGACAATGTCGGTCAGGAGATTATCGAAGCCTTGCTCAATGCAGAAAACCCTGGGACTCACGGTGACTGCAGCGACAGCCCAACATTTCTACCGCATCGCATATTCCCATCCCTTCTCCAGTTCAAGGAGACATGTGTAGACTACGACTCAGTCGGCTTCCCCAAGAGAGCGTTCACCGACCAGTACGCAATTATCGGTGGCTTCAACTTCAGCGTGGCTAGTTTGCCAGAGGCATTGTGTAAGTGGCGGTAAAAATCGACAAGCCGAGTTCCGACTGGGTCTTTCCTGATGGCAGCTTCTGGGTTCCGGTTGCTGCTGCATGGATAGTGGGCTGCGTCTAGCAAGGAGCTCAGGGATCGAAATTCGGCGGATGGCGTGGAGGACGGAGTCGACACCGGAGCGTATCAGATTGTGGGGATGCAGGGGGTCTTCGAGGAAGAAAACCCGTAAAGGGCGAATTATAGTGATTGGATCGAGGTGGGTATTGGGAAGACAATGATTAAGGTCTGTGCGGAATTACCCAGAGCTGTCTCAAAGGAGGGCAAGGGGGGAGGAGGAAGTGACCAACGCAGCCTCTGCCATCCAATCTGGCGGTGGCAGGATTACATCAGCTGTCAGTCAATGCCGGTAGGCAATGACCTATGTGGTAAGGTAGTAGTGTAGTTGTGGGAAGTGCCAGACATCTCAAAGATTGCGTTCCTTGGATGAGCCAATCCGATGGGAGCTGATATAGATTCCGGGACGAGCCTTATCATGTGGAACCCAAATCTGTCTCTCGGTACATGACTTCATTTTTCGCACGGCAACGTGTGGGCACTGCGTGTGACAAGACGAAACCCTCGTGCATTGGTTGCATTTCCCCTCTGACTTTATCCTTTCCCGTTGCTTCTCATTTATTTTTTGGGTTTTTTTTTGTCTTTTCATTTTCAGGTGTAGAGGCCCACCGTCGTTGCACATTTTTGAGATAACCTTTGCAACTACGTAGCATGTGAACCAACAATTACTCATATATGAATCTGCTGGACTTGTTCATTTCTGTCCATTTAGTATGTGCTTATATTGCGCGCATCGCGAATCATGGTAAATGACATCACATCGACATTTAAGTAGTTAAACAGCTTGAGTCCATGTGTAGAAGGCATAATGCATAGATAATCTGCAAGACTTTCCTGCCCCTCATATCGTTCATCTCTGCCTACAAACACAATAGATATATGCGACTGTCATGACCATGTTGCTGATATTCCGACTATTTATGGAGCAGTTATGGCCAGACGTGAGCTACTATGTCCGAAGTGCTGCCTCCCCCCCATTATCGCTGATGGAGACTGATATCTCGTAGCTGAGGCCTGCGGATCTGGCTGTCCTAGCTCGTGTTTCACGAGATTTTAACGATCTAGTCAATCCCTACCTTTACCACACCGTACGCTTCCATAGCCCCGGAACTATCAATGTACACGACAACTTGTTGTTGAAGTTGGATACCTTTGGAGACCCGCGATTCTCCAAGATGGGGTATATCAAGCGAGTGATTGTCTCGGGGACATGGTATGAGACATATGCTAGCATCGACTCGCATCTTGCGCCTCACAAGATTCTCTCTCCGGCGGCAAGGATGCTCAGCGCCATCCTCTGTAGCTGCGTTGCCCGCATGCCAAATCTGGAGGAATTCATGTAAGACAAGCACAGGCCCAGCTCGACATAAGAAGACTGATCTCGGATGAACAGTTGGGACATGCAGGTCTCAATGACCCAGCATCTGGTCTCGAATCTTGTCTTGCAGCCGATGCTGCGGGCCCTGCATCTTCGCATGGGCACCGACTGCACGCCGAAACCCTTCTTCCGCCCACCGCTGAAGATGAATCTCTCTGTTCATCTGAACGCCCTGTCCCTCATTCAGATCGACGATATCGAAGTGATGAAATCCGTAGGTAGCGCAATCTCTAGCGCCACGAACCTAGCCCACCTTTCCATCTGGGCGGATGATAACTCCGAGCTCAGCCTCAGCTCCCTATTCGAGAGCTGGCCCATGCAGCTTCCGTCGCAGCTCCACCTGCTCGACCTGCGAGGGTTTGCCGCGCTAGGGGTCACGCCGACTGATTTCTGGGCCACGATGCGACCGGCCAAACTCAGGGAGGTGACCCTGGAACTCGGCGGGCGCTCTCCGGTCACCTCCTTTCAGGATTTCTGGGACGCCGGTTTGGAGGCAGGGCTACGGCCAGTCCACCTGACTACCAACATCGCTGACGACACCATCGAGACCTTTCTGCGCTCCTTCAGTGGTCTGGAGGTATTCCATGTCTCCCCTTCGAAGATCCCAGGTCGTACGGCTGCCTCCGTGTCCCTTCTGGACGCGCTGGAGAAGCAGCATTCGACCACGCTGAGAGTGCTGGGTCTGAACCTGCTCTGCCATGAGACGCGACCTTGCTCCTGCGTGGCGATGCTGCATCTCATCGCCCACTCACTTCCCCTTCTAGAAGAACTTCGCATTCAACAAAACAAGATCGACACGGTAAGCATGTTCCTTTTCCTCCCTACCCCGCCATCATTTCAACGCCAACGACTATCTTCTGGACGCTCAGGACTGATTGAGACCCCTTCTTCTCTGCAACCACTAGCAAGCCATCAAGGCCGCTTTAACCGTACCCAGATTGCGAGTCCTCTACATCGACCGAGGCGACGACGTCCTTGCAACTACGCAGTTCCTATCCATTGCGGAATATTTCCTCGGTGACGGCTACGCGAACCAGTTGAAATACATTGCCTTCGACGGTGGCCCCGCACATAAATACCTGAGACGAGCCAGACGGTTTTCGAACGGGGTGTGTCTCGTGGGATATCTTCCGGACACCACCCTTCTCCATGAAAAGAACTTCGACTGGGTCCGGATACCTTATTGAGTTCATTGCCCTCCCGCATGCAATCGGTCCATATCTGGCTAGTGTTTATGGAACCATGATAAGAGTTTTCAATCACCGGTAGTCGGGATATAATTTCCGCAAATACTGCTGCAGATTCTTTAGGCGTTGGGTTTCTCAGGCCACCTTTTTCTTTTGGGCTTTCTCGCTTTTCCATACGATCCCCAGACAATGTAGCCTAGGCTGAACAATTCTACTTGGTGTATGGAATATCAGGAGCATTTTGGAATGTATAGTAAATAGTATTATGTTTTACCACATTCAGAAGGACATGGTATAAGGACAGCGCGTGAAACAGAAACGCTTGCTACCCGTATCTAAAAGCTCTTATGTATGCGGTAGGAGTCTATGACAGTTCTTAGTAACCAAAATGCTAGCATTCTGTTTTCGCTCGCCTGTTATCATGGGCGCTCGTCACAGAAGAAGATTCGGTCATTTTTGGCTAAATAAAATGCGACCAGACATTGGGCGATACATATGACAAAGTCCGCACTCGACAGGAAGCTAGCCAGATCCAGATTTCAGTGTCTATGTTGACAATACTCACTATGGCTGGGATGCAAAGGATAACAAACAACATCATTTGTCATGCTTCAACTGCCCGAGCCAAGTGCTCTCACTTCTCTTTTCTCCATCCTTATTTGTTTCGTCTTCCATTTTCGTGTCTCTTCGCCTCCCCGTTGCTCCGCTCCAACCCTCGACGGGAGTGAAAGGCCACCACCTTTCTACAGCAATCTCACCTGCGTACTCAACGTTGTAGCGATTTCGGTGGGCAGAGAATGCGATGAGTCGGTCCTGTGGTGCTTTGACGATGGAGGAAACGGTATCCCGGAGACTCCCTCTAGATGGCCCATTGGCCTTGGTCACCAGGTTGGTTGTTGGGTTGCCCCGGGACAGGTTCATCCTTCATATCTCGCTGCGCAACCAAGGGAAGCCGACTGACCGCAAGTTCTCGCCAGAAGTACAGAAGAAACCCAACCGCCAGCCCCAGCCCACGGGGGAAAACACAATTCAGTCTTTCTTGGGGCGCTGGGTCAGGATTGGCCGGGTTGTTTCGGGTCGTTCGATTTCGTATTCTTCCCCTTCTCATCATCCTTCTCTTCTTGGATCATTTCCAGAATCTCCTTTTCCGTGGGGAGGATTGGGTCGTTACCCGGCACCAGCGCGATCAATTCGTTGCGGATCACATCATGGGACTCGTTGTTCCGGATGATGGCCAACGCCGCTTCGATGATCAACGGGTCGGAGACGCGCAGCACGCGGAAGGACTGTTCGAGGAACGCCCGGTAGTACGCGGCTTGCTCCAACGTGTGTATGGCAGTCGTCTTCCGGCGCTTATCGGAGAACTCGTTCACCGTGCAGGTCAGCCCGTGGACGCTGCACGCTGCACACGGGATACCTTGATCAACTGCGTTGCACTGTTTCAGGGGCGGAAAAAGATCTGTTAGAACAGGAATGGAGAGAGACGATGAAGGTGGTAAAAAGGAGAGAAAAAAAAAATAAAAAAAAAAAGGAAGGTAAAGATCTAGAGACAGTGCGATGGTTAAGGTGGGTTCGGGGGAGGGATGAGCGGTAGTTATCTCTCTTTCTTTTTCTGTCCTCTTGTCCTCCTCTATTTCTTGTTTGCCCCTTCGTGATGATCAAGATATTCGGTCTATCTGTATCTGGATGGGGACTGCTTAAATTCGACTAGGAAACCATGACACCGGCTCAGGAGTTTCGATGGGTTGTTGGTGGGTTGAGAAGGCAAATCAATCAGGGCAACGGGAGGGGTCGTGGGCAATGTACTTTCACCCGTCTCTTTTTACACTCTTCGCAAGACATCGGCGCTCTCTTGATTCTCCCCTTCATGTTCTTTGGCAGCGAAGGATCTGGAGGCTCTGGAGGATCAAAGGCTCTTCGTTTGGAAGGTCCGGACGTCGGCTTCGGGGCAAGGGTACGATAAGCAAGCGTGGACCCTTGTTGTGCCATGACTTTTCGGGGGTGGGTGGGATGGATCTCAAAAACAAAGGGGAAGGGTGTGGGGCCAGCAAGATTGAACAGGCCTTTGGGGGTTTGATATTGGGGAGGGCAGTGCGCGATGTATGGCCATAAGAGGCTAAAAAAAGGTGGTAGGAAAAAACAGCGGAGGTGTTGAAAACTCATACGCTATGACACGTCGACGTTGTTACAAAGTTCATTGGGAGTCGGGCTTTGACGGAATCTTTATCCGATGGATTTGATAGGTTACGCGCGTAGCAAAAGTGACGGGCCAGAACAACTGCAGAAAAAAATTCAAAAGAGACAGATTCTCAAGAGTCTTCGCCATGTCGTGATTACCGTCCGCTGGCCCGACAGCTGAGGCTTCGGTAAACTCCTCTTATCATGAGTATTTTGGATATTGTAAAGCAACTTCCTGTTCGCTGTAAGAATAGCTCAGGGGAACCACTGGTTGGCATAAACTCAAATTTCGTGCAGGACCCCAAATTCAGGATGAGCTAAGTTGGCCGTCATCCATGATTCTTCGCAATGCGGTCCAAATAATGCCCTTGGGCCCAAGCACGTGATTTCTCGATTACGACGAGGCGACTGTCGAATGAAATTATCTGTGATATCACCGTCGGCTGTTTGTCTCCTTCGTGCAAATCGAAGAACTGTGAGGGGTATGCAATAGAACAAGATGTCCTGTCGAGCTTTCTTTCCATTTTCGTGCAGGCAAGGGACCCATGAGCATTGCACCCGTCACATTCAACCGTTCAACCGCGGTGAGTATCTCGTTCCCAGCGGTTGTACGTGCTGCATTGGGGGCTCGGGTAGACATCAATTAGACCGGGCCATCCAGCAGGTTTGTCTGCGTCATTCATTGACTCTCAGACTCAACTACATGCAATCAACCTGCTGGGTAGTAAGCTGGGCGTTCTTCCCAATCGTACATCTCGCTCACGCTGGTGCTCAAAACGTAGTAACTCCTGCTCACCCGCCCCCTTCCTCCCATCTTCCCCTTACATGTGACGCATTGAGACGACTGTTGCCATCGAAGGTTCTCCTTTGCCCCCCCCCCTCAGAGAAGAAATCAAAGTCAAAATCAAATCGATTACGCCGCCATTGGTGTCCATCATGCGATAAGGTGAAACTAGTCCCATGGCTTTGATGGGGTGGGATCCGGTCTGGAGGCGCTGTGCAAGATTTAACCTGGGTTGGAATTCTCACCAGGCAGGCACATGCGAGCAGAACTTACCCAATCACACCGTACGGATTAATTTTGTATCGTACCTCAAGGTCGAATAATTTGACGGGGCAAGAAGGGGGTTGAGGAATTATACTTCCAGCGCGGACAAGAGGGGTTATGGGAGGGGGAGGTGGCGTCACCAACAGTCATGAGAGACAAGAGAAAGTTGGCGTGGTTGGTTCCTAGAGGTCGAGAAAGAAGGTCAGATGAGAAGAAACTAGCAAAGCCGGACCTGATCGCATTTGAACCAGATATACTGCAACCGGGAGGATGCATTGCAAGGCTCCGTAGGGCGCGTACACGCAAGAATGACATCGACCATGGGCAAACAGCAAACCCTCTTGCCGGATCCGGTTTTGGCCTCTCCCTTCCGAGCCCGGATGCGGGGCTTTCTTGTCTTTTTGCTTGGGGATATGATGTCAATTCTTAGCATCGTGTTCAACTAATCAGCCGGGCTAGCTCAATCGGCAGAGCGTGAGACTCTTAATCTCAAGGTTGCGGGTTCAACCCCCGCGTTCGGCTTTGTTCTTTTTTTTGGCTCTTGGTTGTTATCATGCTAAGAGAACAGATATGAGCTCTCGGGCACATGAAATAACCTTACTTGATAGAAAATGGCAGGCCAGGCCAAATGATTGCAGCGTTATCCTCAAATCAATCGATCTCTGTGCCCCATGTCTTCATTGTCCGCGGCTACCAGTCGAGCATGACTACTCCTATGAATGGTTTTGCTTCAGGAGAATAATGCCTGGACCTTTAATTAGGGTATTCAGGGCTCTGGCGTTCTTTCTCACATTGGCAGGCACTTCGACAGTCAACGCCCGACTCTCTGCATTAGCAGGATCGTCGGCCCACAACGCATCGGTTTCCGTAGCGCATATAGTACAAGTTGTACTCCGGAGAAGAACCCTTGCAAGGCCAGGGTAGTAAGTCTTTAACAATGCAGATGCAGGGCTGTCTAGCCGTTGATCTGTCGATGTTGCCTCCATGCCAAGATCAGCGAATCTCGGTCAATAGCACTACTCGCACTTGAACGGACCAAGACAGGGTACTGTACGTGGCAGGCGATCTGGAAGATGCCTGCAAGTTCATGTGCATATAACTGCTGACATACACAGCATCATACTGTTCTGCCGTCATGCAGACCTTAGCAAACATTCAATCGACCTCTCTGTCCCCGGGGTCTGCTCACATCGACTGCGCAGCATGTGCATAACAGTACTGCACTGGAAAGACTTTGTTGGGCAACATCGTCGCACCCAAGCCGAAGGTGCTGACGTGCTGTTTTCACTAATCTCGACGCATGTAGACGTAAGCAATAGTTAAGTCTGTCAACCGCGAAGGCGCACAGCCATACTTCCCTCGACGAAGTCCATTCCCAACCATCTGAGCAATTTGAATACACATTCTCAACTCGCTGCCCTCCAAATGCGCTCTGCCTCTTCCGTTTTTCGCCTCGCCATACAATAGTATTCTGATGCCAGTATCGTGTTTCGACGCTCTACGTCTTCGAGACTATCGATGTCTTTGCCTAGACGTCCAATTCCGGCTTTATTCCACTCTTTACCATCTCTTTATCTTGCGTCAGCCGCAGCTTCGACTACGAACCGCAATAATGACGGAGGGGGGTTACATCAAGGTTACATTTCCAAACTTGTATCTATGGGCTAACCGTAGTCAGAAGCATTACTGTGAATGATATGGCTGGAGTTTGTAACACTGCCTCGGTAAGAAGTTGCAAGCAGCATGGCATAGGCTCCTGCACTGTCCGGTTTGCAATATCCATGGACTAATCCGTATCAGGGGTTCACGACAAGTTCCCAACTAGAGGGAAAGTTCTTCTTTAACCAGTATGCCACTGTGGGAATGCGCGGATATGGGCAAGGCTACTAGGGCTTTCTTGATTGCATCTAGTGTGTAATTCATCATGGACAGTTATTTCATGTGGGTAAATGATGTTTGATGCTCGGCCGTTGAGTGCGCTGCATTCATCTGCCTATGAGCAGGGATAACAGGCATCTGAAACTTCAACGGGATGCGCTCTTCCAGAGCCTATGTGTGTATCATATCAATGTGGTGGTGTTCACCTCTTTCACTGGGTCCTTGCTTGGTTTCAATTTAAATGCCAGTAGAAACCCAGCAGGCTGCACGGAATGGGTATATGTTGTTCCGGCGCAAATGGGGTAGAAACAGATAGGGGATTTATACCAAGGGAGAGCTGCCGAGCCAGATCATACGTGTCTAAGATACAAACACACTGACCATTGGCTCATATTGTGCATCGAGGACATCATCACGAACATATTTGTAGGGCTGGGTAATGGTCTTCGAAGTGGATGTGAAACATAAAATTGATGTAAGCGGCAAGACTGTTTGTAGCCATAAGTTAATAAACACGTATAGCAAGCACCTACGACCACAGGGTGTGGAAAACAGGGCTTCCCGTCCGCTCAGCCGTACTTGAGCCACCTATTGAACGCGGCTGACTGGAATATAAGCTTTTTCTCAGTTGCTGCTTTATGGGTGAGCGACGCTAAGACGAAAGGTGAGTGCGGATGATTTGGGGGAAGTTGTCAAGAGCGTGGGTGAGCGAATGGGTGATCAAGCGGGCCAGCAAGGCAATCAAGCAGAACAATTTGAAAGTTAAATAAGGTACTCGACCTAGTTGTCCATTACCTTTTTTTCTGCTCGATATACCCATTCTAAGCAAACAACTTCATAAGTGATCCCATACCGAAAGCCAACATGTCACGTAATCATGCATAAACTCGGGCCCTTCCGAGGAGTAGAGCCGGAAAAGGTTGATGAGCTCCGTAAAATCGGTGAATTATGTCAAAGGCTGAACAGCCGTGGGGCAGTGACTAAAAGGTCTGCAAGAACAGAGTCAAATTGCTTACATGACTATCTAAAACCAGGGATGTTTACACCCCTATTTTTATACCTTTCTGATCTGTTCTTAGGTTATAGGTCTCTAAGGGTATCTTTCACCAACAAACAAAGAATCACCCAGGCATGGGGATATCTAACAATTTCTATCCAATATATCCAGCATGGTCAATCATACTACTTTCTTTCTAGTGTTGATAATCAAAACACTTTATACGGTATATATGGTGTATAGGAATTTTGGTGGGAAACACGACTTTCCGGATGACGGGTCATTTGTGGCTACCGCGCGGGCTAGTAAGACCTCACGGTCTTACTTGTTTAGATTGTGTAGAAGATGTCTGAATATATATTATAAACGAACAGTCAGTATTTTGTTTCTCAGTATACATAAATCATTACTCACGTTGTACTTGAGGACTTGGAATAACCTGGTTACAAGTTTTTGATAGAAGAAGTAGGAAACGGGGTGGAAAAGCGGTGGCGGGCGGTTTCTGGCAGCCGGGTGCTAGGGCCACAAGGGTGACAAGGCATACTAGTCCAGAGTAGATCTCTGTTTGACTACGTATGCAACACTTCCTTTCGAAGTCAAGTACTAGTGGGATGGTCATCCTCCCTTTTTCGCCCCCAACTAGTCTTACATTTGACGTGGGCCGAGGGCTCAGCTGCAGAGGTATCAGTGCTTTAGTGCCCTTAGTGCTTATTGCTCCTAGTGATTGAAGCCATCCACATTTCCCCAAGTGGGGAAAGTGACCGGGCTTTAGTAGTTGTAAGGAACGAAAGAGAGGGGTAAACTTTAATCAAACATCCTTCGTTGAACTTTGGGTGAATCCAGCAACCTTGGATGCACGTATGGGCGCACCTTTCCCCTCCCCCCCTTGGAGGGTAAGATTTTCTCTCTAGATTGAAAAAGTCGACAGGCACACAGAAATCCGGAGAAGAATGGGAAGAGAAGAAAAACCATAGAACTGATTGCCACTACTTTGCCCTCACCAGCCTCAACATCGCAAAAGAAAGGGATTCTCGTTTTACACCTCACCCACCCATCATGGCGGCCACTGCCTTCGACCAGCTACGATCGCTCTTCCCCGAGAACACGAACGATAAGGTGGTGACTCCCATCGACAACGACAGCGACAAGTACCAAGCTGCGGTTTCAAGTCCCTGGTCGCAGACTTGCTGGATCCCCGCAGCAGGGTATATCTACCTGAGTTCCGTTCAGGAACTGATCGAGGCGCTGGCCATCGTGCGAAAGACTGGCACCAAGTTTGCCATCCGCACCACCGGCCACAACCCTAACGCCGGGTTCAGCAGTGCCGACGAGACGGCCGTCGTGCTAAACATCAGCCCAACTTAAATCCAAAGAGCTAGTGACGACCAATGAAGGTGAAAGTGTCGCCCAGTTCGGGGCCGGAAATACCTGAGGCGAGGTCTATGCTTGGCTGGAGGAGCGGGGGTTATCCGCCATTGGGGGGAGGGATCCGCAGGTGGGCTTGGGAGGGTTTCTCTTGGGGGGTGGTATGGGGGCTTTGCCTAATCTGTATGGGCTTGGTGCAGATGGGGTGAGGAACTTTGAGGTGAGTCGGCCAATATTGTGTTCAAAATGCCAGAAATTCACGCTGCAGGCCAATAGGTCCTGCTCGCCGACGGCCGTCTCGTCAACGCCAACGCGAATGAGAACTCCGATCTCTACCGCGCCCTGAAGGGCGGTGGCTCGAATTTTGGTATGTGTCTGGCCAGCATGCCATGCTGTCTGGGGACCTGAGTTGGGGAGTTAAATCGTTGAACACAGGCATCGTGACCCGGTTCGACCTCGCAACCCATCCTCTGATCAATGTCCAATACACGATCAACCTCTACAGCCCTGAAGATCACGTGGCGATCAATCGGGCTACCGTGGCAGTCCAACAGGCCATGGAGGAAGATCCCAAGATTGGGCTGTTCACTACCTTCAACAATGGCTTTGTCGCGGTGGGCTTGCTCTACGGAGACCACCCGGCCGAAGCCCCCAAGGCCTTCGAGCCGTTCCAAACCCTGAAAAGCCTGGTAGCGACGGCGCTGCCTTTTACGAATGGCACGCTCCTGTCGCTCGCCCAGGCTATGGGCCACCCCCAAATAGCCCAGAAGTGAGTATCAGTGGCTGGAAACATACCCCTTTCATTCACTGACGTCGTTGCACATCTACATAGGCGGCGTATCTGCAAAATTAGCACCCAGGTTTCGCACGATCTCTACGAAGAAGTGTTCAAGGCCTGGGGTGAGGTCAGCAAGACTCTCCCGACGGGCGCCGTTCTACATTATACCATTCAGCCATTTGGTAAGGCAGGTGTCCGAGTTGGCAAAGATCGTGGAGAGAACATCATGGGTCATGAAGATGTTCCACAGTGCTGTACGGGTTCCCTCCACTCTCTTCCTTACAAATGCTTGGCATGTCTGAGCATGTGAGCTAATGTAATTTGGTGCAATCCTTATAGGGTGGGTCTTCACCTGTGAGTGGCCTAAGGACGGTAGTGATGATGCCGCGGCGCAGAACGCCATCGAAACCATGTCGGAAACGGTGCAGTCTCTGGCCAAGGCCAGGGGAATCCTCCTAGATTTCAAGTGTATGAGCTTTGCTACCGCCACGCAGGAGGTTCTGGGCAGCTACGGGGCCGAGAATGTCAGGCGGATCCAGGAAGTGGCGGCGAAATATGACCCCGAAGGCGTCTTTCAGAAGCTGCAGAATGGTGGCTTCCTTTTGCGCGACAATATCTAGTTTCTTGTCCCGCATGTGAGCGAGAATCGGGAGGAGGAGGAGGAGGAGGAAAACCCTGATGGTGTCGGATAGCAATGTCGATCTCTTTTATTTTTCTCAGCGTGCAAGTTTAGCAGTAAATGTTAGGCCGCACTAACCCATCCTCTCCCAGCGCATTCTTTCTGGAGAGAAGTTGCGGGGTTAGTTTCGTCGGATTCGTGAAGGGGAGGGAGAGAGAGGGGGGGTGATTATAGAGTAGGAAATAACGCAAGCGGCTGCTTGGGCTGGAATCATACTTTGGAAGTTAGGGCGGTCGTTGAAGGTAGAGATGGGGGTTTCTCACTCGGCGGAGAAAAGAGGATATGCTGCGATTTATAGGGGGTTCTGTAGAGGGAGAAAGAAGCTGATCTGAATACCGACTCAGTGGTTAGGGCTCCTGTCATCGTTCAGCTGGCCCCACTCGGTGCTCAGCGGTTCGGTATTCCCGGCGATCTGCTGCAGGCATACCCGATTTGATCATTCTATGATGGTCAGTGCATGCCCAGGCGGCGCAGAACTGACTCGTCGCTGTATTTATCCACAAGCAGCTGGTGAATGAAGAGAGTAGTGGGTAATATTTAGTCGGATTGAATTCAAGTCACGTTGCAGAGGGATAGATCCCTACGTAACCTTGGCTGATCACTGTGAAATGGCAAACTGACTCATTGTTGAGCTGGCACAGCTGAGATATAAGCATGATTATGGGATGGTACTCAAGTTCTCAACAACTGGCGGAGTAGAAAAGCTGATTTGCATATGTATCGATCCAGATCTCGGACTCCACTCGTGGGCCAGAGCCAATTATCGATGAGGAATAGCTCATCCAATCACGGAGAAGATCGGCTTGCGGAACTCATATCCTTGATCACGTCGGCCCGGGAGTTTAGATATCAGTGGCTGGCAGCAAACACTGTATCTTGAATTGAATTGAATGGAATTGAATCAGACGAGCCGGTCGAACAATCACACCCCTATCACCGCGTAGATCCAGTCTTCAATGCCCCTCCAGGAACCCGCACAGGTCGTAGGCGTGGTAGAAGCAGGGACGATATTAAGGGGAGGAAGTGGAACGTTACGAGTATATGTACTGTGCAGATCTAGCCAGGGCAGAGAAAGCACCAACCGACGAAGCCAGCAGCCAATGGATTTATCTGTGGCAGAAGATATTTCCTTGCTGTGTTAGCAGATGTCGGATGATGGATAAAGTGGTCCCTACGAAGACTTCGTGGCTTTTAGTGCGTAAATGAGCAGATTTGAGTGGATTTAAATTAATCAAGAGTTAGTCGAATCTATCCCAATCAGGCCATGTCTTCCACCAGCCCAGGGCTGGTACGTTAATGCTCCAGATTTGTTCTGATGGTGGTAGATTGACGACTCCCTAATTGGCCCATGCACCCACCCCCATACTTTTACTCAGATATCTGATAGTGCTTGTAGACATCATCTATTATGGGATTCGGTGCTTTCGCCAGGGCTGAATGTTGTGAGACTCGCTCACAAGCCCTGAATAGACTAGGCGTCAAGCGATGACAACCACACTAATTTTTTGAGGTGATCAGAATATTCGGGGTGACTGTCTGCGAGCCACAGCACCAATGCTTTTCCACGCATCGTGGCGAAGTCACTCTAGATAAACAGCCTCCCTCATAAGACACAATTCTGCGATCTCCATTACACAAAAGACGCGTGACTCTACAATCGCGAAGAATGAGCCAGAGGGGACTGTTGTGTCAAATATTCACTCGCGCGCGGTCTGCCACCATAGCGAAACTTAGACCTAGCCAGTGCTTTTGCACTCTATGTATTCGTACTTCTTGCTTTCGCTTCGTGACTTGCAATCAAGATCCTGTCGATAAATATGGAATAATAACAATGGCGGATTCGGACAACAGCTGACGAGCGATTCCTGAGCGTCAGGCTGTCATGGCACAGTAAGAACAGTGCAAGGGAGTGTAATCCAGCGACTACATAAATAGACTGGTACGTACTATAGGAAAGCTAAGAGTGGATTGATGCTATATATACTACATACAACATGTTGTTCAGATCGTCTTCGTGGCATTGATATTACGTATTAGCTGAGTCATTTGAGATGCATGGAAGCTGAATGTGAAATATATAACGACAGGAAGTGAATAGTACACCAATCCATTTTAACCAAATAAGCACATATCCCGTCTCAAAGCATTGCAATATTGTTTTATGTCCAGCCGGGGAGTGATCTCGTCATGTACGCTCACCAGAACAGAAGCCCAACGTCGGTTGTGTCCCATTCCCATTGATACGGAATATGGTCATTGAGGACCCAATGCCCGATCGCAAGGTATTGTCACCCAAAATATTATCCAGCCCAGGTGTTCAGGAAACCCCAACAGCTTTGCGCTGAAAGTCGAGATATCGCTGCAGCCTTCGCACATAAGTCCAACCCCACCATATGCTTCTTCTCGACTCTGTTGTCGCCACCTTTGTTCCTTCAACCGAGGGCGTGATGCTGAAGGTATCGGTGGCCGGGGACATCGGAGAGTCCAGACCAGTCACGACCAGCTCAATCGCCGACTTCGTCTCTGTCGTTGTTGTCGCCGTCGTCGTCGGTTCACCAACCACCACCTCCGCCCAGCTGAGCGCAAAGTAACCCCCCTGGCCGGCCGCCGCATCGCCAGTGACCCATTCCCCGCGCACCTGACCGCTTGACAGGCCCTCACGGACGACCTTGGTTTTCGTTACGAATATCCCCTCGTGCCCCGCGATCTGAAATACGCAGTTATGCCAGGGCGTGGGGATGTGGAGCAGGTGCGGAGAGGCGTCGCCGAACTCCCCGAGGCTGGCGAGCTCGTTGATCCGGCTGACCACGCGGGTCGTGGCGCGGTCGAAGAGGCAGATCCCAAACTTGGGCCCGCTGTTCGGGTGGGAGTGGATGGACAGCCGCAGGAAATGCGGCAGGAACATCTCCGTCATGTTCGAGTAGGCCTGGTTGCGCAGGATCATCTCGAAGGCCAGCTTCTCAGACAGTTTCTTGCGCTGCGAGCGCGAGAGCGCCACCGCGGCCGCGTGCTCCTCCAGGTCTTCGAGCATGAACCGCGCGAACCCCCGGTACAGCGCCAGCACGCCCGTATCCTGGTTGAGGATCTGCTTGCGCAGGCTGTCGGAGTTGGATCCGCACATGTGCATCAACATCTGCCGGCAGAGCTCGGACTCGTCAGTCAATTTGGTACGGATGTGATGTGGCACTGCTGGGAGGTTTAGGTTATGGCCCGCCTGTCCACCTTCCAGCAGGTCGGGTAGAGACAAAAAGCTGATGCGTTTAGAGTCGCTGTCGCCGATGGCGCGGTTCAGGTTGTGTAGCTGCACGCCGTACTGGTCTACCTGGGTGTCGTTGACGCCGACTACAGGCATATTTAGTACGTATCCGCTGGAGGTACAGCGAGGGTGAAGACCTACTGCAGTCGCTGAAGACGTGGCCGTCACTGATAATGCAGAGATATGCCCCAGGCTCGTATATGTCCTGCAAACGACCCAGCACCCGGTGCAGCCGACGCAGAGCCAGCTCCTCGCCCCGGTCCGGGCCCACGCCGCCCACCTTGTTGAGGTTCGATGATTTGCAGGGAAAGGCGGGTAGACACATTACGAAGGGGAGCTGACGCGCTGTGAAAAACGAGATGGTCTTATGCATCGCGGCCCGCCCAACCGCGTCCCACTGCGAACCGGGGGGCTGGAATAGTAGCTCTTGCTCGAAGACCTCGACTAGGCGATTGGCAATAGCCTCCCCGTTGCAGCAGACCCGCTTGGTCAGCTCAGCGCCATACCGACTCAGGTGGTTGAGCAGTAATCGAGCAAAGACCTCGTCCGACTTTGGGCATGAGGAGTCGCGCACCACCACGCCCAGAACCCCCTGCTGTCTCTGCAGCTCATAGATCGAGTTGCGCCCTCCATCTTCCCACACGGAAGACAGAACACGCCACGAGCTTGGCTCCTGCGTCGCGAAGACTGGCTGTAGCTTGGACCACGCCTCCTTCAAGCAGACGTTATCATTACCATAGCCGAACGATTGGATGAGGCTACCTTCGCCAGTGCGAATGTAACTGGCAATAGCCCGGATATAAAAAGAACTACCGTCCATTCGAACAGAGGTAGAGGATTGAAGATAGAAGAAGATTCCGGGCTGCAAGGCAAGAAGGGAAGAAAGGGAATATAAACAGAGTCTAAACGCACGCTCGGATGGCGCTTCAGAATGCCCTTACTTGCACGGAAAGACCTGGGGGACTATATAACTCGCTAATGCATGGATTCTTCACTCGGTCTTCTTGGGAGGTATTGTATACGACAGCCGGCTCGAGATTCTTGAACACTGCTTTAGAGCCTCAGCAAGGTATCCACTCGGCCATGTCTCGTTAAACAGAGTCTATAAAGAGGAGCTAGGATTCGGAGCTGAAAGAGAAGTCACCCCAGTCCAGCTGTGCATCTCACCACTTCCTTGGCCAGACAGTGTTCTTCGTATCAACGCCATGCTTCCATACCTACTTGGACTGTTCGGGCTGCTGCTCGCCCTCTACTACAGCTCTCTCGCCCCTCCGCAGCAGCCGTATGGTGTGCCCACGGTTCCGTTCTGGGTAAGCCTGCTCCCGCTGATCAAGGATGTCGACCAGGAGGAAGTGTTTCTCCACTACATCGCCCCCCTCCTCCGCGAGAAGGGGGCTGTCAAGATGTTTTTTGGCGGCCAATGGAACGTGCTCGTGCAGCGGCCCTCGCTCGTTTTGGAGATGCTAAAGCGAGAGGACATCTATCACAAGAGTGGCAATCAGAAAAAGATTCCGCACAGCGTCTTGGCTGAATTTCTAGGTGAGTGTCTCGGGTCCTTCCTTACTCCTTAGTCCCCTTAGCTTTCCCTTCTTTCCTTTTCGTTTTCATCCTTCATGCGCAGTATTGAGCAGATTTGTCTCACGCAGGATCGAACATCATCTCCGCGCGTGGCGAGGAGTGGCGGCGATATCGCAGCGTGGTGCAACCCGGGCTATTGCCCAGTGCGTTTGCGGTCGAACCACTGGTGGAACATACCCAGCAGCTGTGCGCATGGCTGCTCCACCTGCAGAAGGTGCAGGGGCCACATGGCGTCGCCGTACAGGAGGTTCTGCAGCGGTACTCGAGTGCCAATTTGCTGCATTGTGTGCTGGGCCAGCCGGAGATTGCGCGCACCATGATGCTGGCCGACCAGCCGGCGCCCCTCCACCAGCTGCAGCTTACCCTCAAGCAGTATCTGTTCCGGCCCCTTTTCATGAGCTTTCCGGTGCTGGATCGGCTGAGCGCGCTGATCCCTTCAAGAATCAGGGCCCGCCAGCTAGTGCGCTCATTCGCCGCCGCTCTGCAGTCCACGATCCTGGTGGAGCGCGCTGACAACCACCTCCAAAGCAGTCTCGGCAGCCGTCTAGCGCAGGCCTGGCGCGATGGCACGCTCTCGGACAAAGAGTTCCGCGATAACCTGATGGTGGTGTATGTGGCAGGACAGGAAAACCCGCAATTACTGATGATTTCGACTCTGTACCTGCTGGCGCAGCATCCGGTTAGCCCCCCCCCTCTTCCCGAGGGTCGAGCCCTAAGAGAGAAGATTCACGCATGGGATCAAAGCTTTACATTGACAAGAGTAATCTACGCAGGAGGTCCAGTCACGCCTCCGCCACGAAATCCGCGCCTCTGGCCTAAGCCTAACATCCTTAACAAATAATCCTGGTTGGGAGCAACTCCCCTATCTGACGGCCACCATTCTCGAATGCCTGCGCCTCTTCCCCCCGATCTCGCAGCTGATCAACCGACGGGTAGCCGTACGCACGCAACTGGGCGACGAGATCGAGCTCCCCGAGGGGACGTATGTCGGGTATCACAGCTACGCGACCAACCGCGACGAGGGGGCGTGGGGCGCCTCAGCCAACGAGTTCCAGCCCACGCGGTGGGGGACCACCGACCAGGAGATCTCGCGGACCTACCGGCGGGCCAAAGCGAGAGCGGAGTTTATCTCATTTCACGGGGGGGCTCGCGCCTGTCTCGGCGAGAAATTCGCCATGCTCCAGATGCGGGTGTTGCTCATGGGGTTGCTTGATAAGTTGACTTGGAGATTGGATGAGAGTTGGGTGCCGAGGATGGTGCCGGTAAGATGCCTTTTTAATCCTTCTGATATTACTTTTTCTTAATGTGCGAGGAGGGGATTGGAATGCCCCCCTGTTTGCCACACTTCAAGAACATATGTTCTTTCTGGCTAACATATACAGGCGGGACCCCTACACCCTCGCGGCTTGCGGCTAATTTTCAGTCCGTGCGACCCGGAGTGAGTCAATGAGGGCATTCTTTCTCTAGTGTGAGACATATGAGGGGTAATCAAGAGGGGTTTTTCGTGTCCATGGAACACCAGTTGGGGGGAAGTGGAGGAGAGTGAGATCGAAGGAACTGTTAGTACTTACTACTTAGTAGCGGGAGAGACTTTGAGCATGATATGACGATGGCAGCAGCAGTCCTGCACAGACTCCCTCCCACATTTTCTGGCAGGTTGTGTTCCTTTGAGCTTTAAGGGTTTTTACTTCGAGCCACACAAGTATAGCCGGGTTGGAGCTGAGCGCTAGTTGTTCGGTTGATTATAGTCATTCTGGGCACGTCGGCAGATTACGGAGCAGGGAGTTGTAGTGCTTACGCTTTTATTTTATGGTGTTCTGTGCTTGGTAGTTCTACTTCGAGCTCATTGTTTTGACAAGGCTGTCGGAGATTATTTACCGAGGAATCCCAAGCTATTGATTTAGATGAAGAAACAGTCTATCCGAGTTATTCTCTAGCCTAGCTATACGGATAGTCTGTACTCATCCTGTGAATCACAATCATGTCGCTTATTTTCTGTCTGTTAGAAGGAAAATGCCTCCCAAGTTCCCCGAGTCCCCAAACCCACCTTAGTCCCTCCCCTGCCCAATCTCTGCACATATTAAGCCCTATAATCGGAGCATCAAGCTCCGTCCCTCTTCTCACACCCTCCCTAAAGCTCCAGCGGAATCTTCGCCTGCTCAATCCCCTTGCGCATATTCACAGAGAAGTAGAACCCCAGCGCGACCAGCATAAGCAACAGGTTGGGAATCATCGGAAAACGCAAATTATGCGTGCGGTCCTGGATCACTCCCATCACGAGCGGGTTGACCCACCCGGTGGCCAAATCCAGGGTGATCTCCAGTCCAAAAAACTGGGCCTCGGCGTTGCGCGGGATCAGCGAGGAGTAGATAGCGCGGTTGTAGGCGCGCAGGGCGCTGCTGGTCGACATGAATAGCACCTGCTCGACCCAGAACTCGGCGCTGTGCTTGTAGCCGATAGTGACGTGCGGACTCATGCCGATGCACCCCCACAGCACGCACAGGATGTTAATCACCAGCAGCGTGTACGCCCAGGTTTTGACGGGAAGTCTCAGCCGCGGGTATAGGAACATGAAGCTTAGGCTCCCCACGCACGCGAGGATCACGCTCATGAATGACCACACTGAGTACACCCCGGAGCTGCGCGAGATCCCCGTTACTTCTAGAAAGAGCGTCCCGATGAGCGTCAGGTGGTTGCTGTACCCCGTGTTCCACAGGACCCAGCCGATGCAGAGTTTGAAGGCTTCCGAGTAGCGGGGTGCGTGGCGGATAAGCCGCACCCAATTGCGCATCGGGAGCGTGAGCGCGTCGCGTGGCCGCTCCAGTTTCTTGCCCTGCACATTGGGCAGGAGCCAGTGGCCGAGGCAAGCGAAGACGACTGTGATGGTTAGTTTGGTGTGGCGGTGGTTTGGGCAAGGGAGCTCACTGGTCATACAGCCCGCGATGGTGATCGCGAGGAGGTAGTTGAAGTATCCGACGGCAACATAGGAGCCGCGACCATACACAAGAATGATGCCAATGATCAGCGCCGCCAGAGCCCCGACGTTGCTCGACACCAGCGCCAGCACACTGACCGACACGCCCTTCTGCCAGATCCTGCCTTCGGCGCTGTTGTCACTACGGCCTACCACCGAGGTCCCGAACCAGCCCGTTGAGCGCATGAAGATTGGGATGTAGGAGCCTTCGATGACAGTGTAGATGCCTTGGACGGTGGTGAGCGCGCAGTACAACACGGACAGCGCGGTCAGATGGCTGTAGGATTGGCCGGTGAGCCCCGCAAAGGGGAGCGCCAGGACGCCGAAGAGGAAGATTGAGGTCATCATCATGGTTTTGCGGTAGTCTAAACTCTGCATCAGCACAGAATATAGTAAGACGTGCGCGTTGCAGCTGGTGCTGTACGTACCAGAGTAATCAGCAATCCCGGCGGTGATGATCGCCAACACGCCCTCTGTCGCCCGGCTGATTGCACGGAGGTACAGTCTATCCTGTATCAGCAAGAGTGCGGAAAAGAAAAGTCCAAGAACAGCTTACGTGTAACTGGCATAGTCGATCTCGCCCGCGCCAAACTTGACCACACAGTTGATGCTCGTGCCACGTCGGGGACACGGCTTGTTGGTCCCTGCTTGGTGTCCGAGGACGTTGGCCGCGGAGAGAATAGCCGCCGATGCATAGGTCGACGACATTCCCGATACTGGACCAGTCTGTCCAACACCACTATGATTAGCACACCAGTGCAGGACTGACAGGTCGGACAGGGTGATGTTACCGAGAAGCAGAGCACGAGAAACCCCCACAGCGCGTGTCTGGAGTTGAAAACCCCATCGCTGGTTGGTGGCTCCTCGCGAGCTTCGACATCTCCCTCGACGGCAGTCTGTGTATGTAGGATGCCTTTGTCACTGTTATTGTCGCGAGGACCAGACACATAGTGCTCAGGGGACTCGTGGTTCTGTGACATCATGGCAGGTGACGGGCGAAGGTGCAGCAAGCGACGTTGAGAATGAGGTGATCAGGTCGCAGGAAACCTCGAGTCCAGATGTCCGTTGGACTGATATACTGTCTGGACGGGCTTCGCTGGTGGATAGTCTGTTCGCTCTCCACGTAATCTCGGGCGTGCGATGTGGAAAAGAAACATCCCTGCCAGTAGACAATAGTCTGCAGTCGGTGTGTGCCAAGGCCGATGTGCTCGCCACGACGCCGTAGTAGAGGTGGCTATATGTCTATCACGTTCACTTTTACTCCCACATACACATCCATCGCGCCTCCTGCGCTACTATGAGCAGATTTCATGATTGGTGCTCTTGGCTGCGAGCCACTAGTTTGAGCGAATTTGCGCAGAATAATCTCTTAGACATGAGGGATGCATGGCGCTGAGTCCGATCCTGCAGCGCCCCACTCCGCTTGGACCAGCCTCGCCCATGTCCGGACTTGTGAGTCTCTCTTTCTCTCTCGCCCCTTCAGCAAATCTATACTCCGGAGCTGCGGTGATCAGAAAGGCTGACTGGATCTGAGCCGTGATGAAGAAGTATTAGAAGAGATTATCCGGCCATGGGGGTGGATATCAAGCGTAGAGATTGAGTGAACAACTCAAGCATTGTTAGGGCTAGCGCGAGTAGCCCTCCCTCCCACCCCTCTCTTACTCCCTTGCACCACCTTCGACCAGACAGACTATTATGTCAGATGAGAAGCAACAGCAACAACAGGAGGTGCAGGCCCTGTCCCAACCGCCATCTTCTACCCCCTTAGACCCCGTCCCTGCAAGCGGCCAGGCGAAAGGCCCAGTGGCCGAAGTCCGACCGCGACCCCCTCCGTACACCGTCCTGTCTCCACGGCAGCAACGCTTGGTTCTCACCTTGGTCACTATTGCCGGCTTCTTTGGGCCTTTTGCGGGCAACATCTATCTCCCGGCTTTGCCGATCCTCGAAGATGCTTTTCATGTGACCGCGACGGAGATTAATGTGACGGTGACGGTGTTTATGGTGGTATTTGCCTTTGGGGTGCGTCTACTTGCCAACAATTGAACTGCATGCACCTACTAATCTAACCGTCCCCCATCAGCCCCTGTTCTGGTCCAGCTTTGCCGATCGCGGAGGCAGGCGCCCGCTCTATTTGACCTCTCTTCTGGTCTACATTGCAGCCAACATCCTGCTGGCCGCGATCCCGGCCAACTATGGCGCTCTCATTGTTCTGCGCATCGTGCAAGCGTTTGGGTCCGCGGCGGTGGTCTCCCTGGGCGCGGGGACAGTTGCAGATGTAAGCTCCATTGGTCAACTGGCCAGCGAGTAAACCTGTCTACTAACTCATACTTCTACAGATCACCGAGCCCAAACAGCGCGGACGGGCCATGTCGTACTTTCTCTTCGGGCCGCAGTGTGGGCCAATATTCGGACCCTTGATCGGCGGCGCCATAGCGGGCAATGCCTCGTGGCGGTGGATCTTCGCATTCCTAGGTATGTATGCCTTCATCGCCTGTGCCCTGACCTGAGCCCCCGCATTCCAAGCTACCAACTGACACGCGCATATATGCACACACCTGTAGCCATCTCCGGCACGGCATTATGGCTCGCCCTCCTCTTCTTCCTCCCGGAAACCCTCCGCGCGCGCGTCGGCAACGGCGCCCTCTACGCTGACAAGAGCTGGTTCCTATGGCCGCCGCGCTGGGTGTCACCCGAAGCCGAGGAGAGTGTACGCGGGCCTGCGCCCCCGAAACCCACGCTGCGCGGCTACTGGCGCCTCTTCTCCTACCCGCCCATCGGCATCGCCTGCGTCAACACCGCCCTGTTGTACTCTTCCTACTTCTGCATCGCCATTCAGCTGCCCTCCGCCCTTGAGAAAGTGTACGGCTGGTCCACCAGTGCGGTCGGGGCGGGTTACGTGGTCGTCGGCGTCGCCATGATCATCGGCTCCGTGGCGGGGGGCCGCTTCTCCGACTGGCAGCGCGCGCGCCTCGAGCAGAAGCTGGGTGCGGAGCGCGTCACGCCTGAGATGCGGTTGAATGACCAAATCTGGGGGCTTGGGATCGCGTCCGTAGGTTTGATCATGTTCGGCTTCTTCGTGCGCTACGCGGTCCATCCGGCTGCGGTCTTGATTTCGACGTTTTTAGGTATGTGAAACCTCGCCCGCCTTTTCCGGTCGACTGTTGTTTATGCCGGTTATGGCTAATGCCGAATCATCCTGGAAGTCGGGTTCGGTATGTCTTGGATGTTCGTCGCCTCCAACAGCTTCCTGACCCTATGCGTGGCCCAGCAGGCGGCGGGGGCGTTCGCGCTGGGCAACATGCTGCGCAGTCCCGGCGCGGCAGTTGCGGCGGTGGTGGTGGGCCCCCTCGTCGAGCGCATGGGCTGGGGGTATTGTTTCCTGGGGCTGGCGTTGTTGGATCTCGTGGCGGTTGGCACGATGCTCGTGGTGCTGCGCACGCAGTCACCGCGGTGGTGCCGGGAGAGGAATGCGAGGATTGTGAAGACGCCGACGCCGAGGCCCGGAGTGTAGTTTGTGGATATAGGTTTGCTGGCGCTGGGGTCGATGCGAGACGCTTGGACAGAGCGAGGACGTGTCGGGACCCTGGTGCTGGTGCTGGTGCTGGTCCCTCTAGCGAATATGATAATTCCTTGTATTGAATCTTCAGCGAGTAAGTGGTGTTGTGTCCTTCCTGCGGCTTCTGTTCGTTAGCGAGTGCCTTGAAGATATTCCCGCGTGCAGCGAAAATCGGAGGATGGTCTCTAACGAGTCATCCATGCCTCGATCTACTTTGCAGGAACAACCTGTTCTAGCCCCTCTGCACAAGTAAGAGTCTCTGTTCAAGTGATCCGCCCTATCTTGATTTACTTGTCAAGTGAGGATATCCCGCTTGGCTCTGTCTACGTATAATCAAGCTACCAGCCGTACACACAAAGCAAGAAGAAGAAAGCACAAGCAATGCCAATGGAGCGGAAGCGAATACCCGGAACTGGCCATTAGTATGAGCTAAGGGTGGTGTTTAAATTGCATTGAGAACTTTTGAATTAAGCATTAAGCTATCTTCTGCAACCGCTACATAGTGAACAGTGCGCAACGCTGAACTCGAGCACCGTCTCGCCAATTGCAGGCTCAGCTCAATGTCTGAACCCCTCCTGGTGCAACCAAATCTCGCGTCCCGGCAGTCCCGCCGCGAGGATCCGTGCCTGGGTAGAGGCAACCGCCTGGCTGGCATCGTGAGAGGTCGCCCGGGCGAGCAGGTGCCTGGTGGTGCCCTGGGGAACCAGCGCGTAGAAGACGAGCTCCGACTGCTCCGGGTCGAGCGCACTGGGCAGAGACGCGATCGTGAAGAGATGCGTAGTGAACATGTGGGCGTCCGGCGTGAGGAAGCGCAAGAAGAGGTGCTGGCCGGTGCGCCAGTGCACGCGCGAGGTCGAGATCGTTATTTCCAGGGTTTGGCGCGAGACAGCCTCAATCAGGGCCCGATGGTGTCAGCCAAACTCAAAGTAGGTCTTTAGCTGGGAGTAGGCCCAGCAGAGGGTGTAGAGCACCGCCGTGGCGATAAAGTAGTTCCAGGAGGAGAGGCGGAAGTCGCAGTGGAAGAACAGGAATATGATGAAGACCAGCGCGGCGACGTAGTGGGAGAACCGGAAGAACTCGTAACACTGATTGCTGCGATGAAGATTTTAGTGTTGTAGGAAAGCGAGAAGTAGGGGATGGGCAGTACTGTATGTACTGTACTGTGCATACCGAAGCCAGGGTATCGAAAGCACAGTTAGCCACGTTTGAGCGAGCAGCGCCACCACACCATGGTGACTGTGTCGAGACAAAAATGAAGGGGATTCAGAGCGAAGATAGAGAAAACAAGCGATGTTTAGTTGCAAAGGAAAGAATTAAAGAATTGAAGAATTGAAGAAAAATACATTCGAGTCTTTCTTTCATTCCTTACTTCGTGCGGGGCCAGTTGCAATGAAGTTAAATCCACTCAGTATTCCGGAGTAGAAAAGAAATAACTGCATGGGAACATGCCACGCGTCGAGACAGAATTTCAACTCCAACACACATATTTACGGAGGTTATTATCACCCTCGCCTGAGCCAATCTTTGGAGGGAGAATTGTCGTCAAGATTTGAGCACATTTGAGAAGATTTCGGACAAGCCAGCACGCGGCATAGTGCTTTAGTGCACAATTGGCGTGGAATTAGTGTCAAAGCGTGGCGGGTCGATGCAGGTTGACGCCAAATGATAGAATGATAAACCCTACACAATCTCCTCCATTTGGAGTTGTTGCCCGATAACTTCAATTATTTTTTTTCATTCACCCTTTTCTGATTCTCTCTGTGTGTGTCTCTCTCTCCTCTTTTTCTCGATCGATCATTTCATCCTCCTCTTTATCTGCGACTACTTTACTCCTCCGCGGCCACGGCCTCTCCTCCACCACAATGATGGACATGGATATGAGCTCCACCACCACCACCACCATCACCCTTTCCCTTGGACTAAGTGCGCACATTAACAGCTTGGCAAAGGTTTCAACTGAGAAACTCAGTGTTTCCAGCCACCCGGTCCCATTTCTAATCCTGCTGACTCTGTTCAGTCTAATCGTCGTGCAAGAGATAAACCTACATTTCTATCTGGCATTGATAAGAATACGATATCACTTTACTCCGTAGCAATATATATACAGTATACCAAGTACTTTATCTAGCATTCATTATGGCTAAAGACTTAGTACAGAAAAACCCCGTCTCTTCAACACCCTGTGGCCCCTAATACGAGCCGTGCTGATGTGTCATCTGCTAACACAGCTTGAGCAGTCTGTTGCCACCTCACAAGTTGTACGGCGTATTTTGCATCTTAAACTGCCCCTCTGCAAACCACTTATTCGCATCATTCATAGGCAAGGGTGCCTTGTGTCTGTATCAGCTGAATATCTATTGTCAGCCTGCGTACGAGCTGATGGTACTTCGTAGAGTGGTCAGATGCGGGAAGGAGTCAAGGATATATTGTTCTATCTGGATGGAAGCACGGGTTGAAACACTACAATTTAACAGCATCCCTGTTCGTGGGCCGGGAATGCCCTCCACCGGTGTAAGGGACAGCCACTGGGCCGGTCTGGTCGGTACTGTATGCATGCGAGTGAGCGTATTTGAGCGGATATCTGATGAGGATTCCTGTCCATGCGAAAAGGAGAAGCAGACCGTAACAGCTTGGTTACACGGGCACATGTCGAGCTGACAGCTCATACTATTTTTGCAGCCTCTTGTACAAAACCCAGGCAACACACAACCAACCTCTCTGAAGACTCAACTCACGGAGCTTCTAGCGGGGCGCAAGATGACCCTCAGCATGAGCATGAATGGCTCCGAGTCGGAACATGAGTGTATGGCCATGTCAGCCATCTTCCGCGGGGGCACGCAAATCACCCTATTTGCCTCTGCTTTCTCCACCACCTCCCCGGGCGCTTATCTTGCCGCCCTGATAGCCCTATTTCTGCTTGCATGGTTCAACCGCTTTCTCACTGCTCTTCGCTACCAGATCGACGCCACGCAAATCCCCGGCTCAGTTGCGAGTAGCCTCCCACTGCAGTCGTTTTCGGGGCTTGAAGAATGGGACGACGGGGCCAATTCGGCTCCCAGCGCGGACCTTATTCCCGGTCATGAAAAGGCCTATGCCAGCAACGATCGGCTGCTCCTCCGCCGCCTTGCTTGTCCCTTCCCCACCTGGGTTGCTTCGAGACCGTGGCGCTGGCAGACCGATGGCCTTAACACTCTCCTGGAGGGCATTCGAGCGTTGACCGGCTATCTGCTGTAAGGGTTGTCTATGTTCGTCATTAAGCCAGGTCGCTAACCACCGTGACCTGAGAAATATCCAGAATGTTAGCTGTCATGACATTCAACCTCGGAATCCTGGCCGCCGTTATGGGAGGCGTCATGGTCGGGGAACTCACTCTCGGCCGCTTTTCACATTCTGCTCAGTCTGCATGGCAGAATGGGGCCTGTCATGATGGATAGTTTGCGTTTTTGTTTCGGGTGTTTCCGGTGGCGGTTTCTCTGTATAGCCTGTAGTCCTTGATCTGATTTCTATCCGCGAGCTACTTGCATGTATCTCCAATCTGACATGAATAGGACCTTGGGACTTGCGGATATGGATCTTAGATACATGCAAGGCTTCTTCGTTCCTGTCCACCCTGTCTCTGCCTTCTCATCTCCTATCCTCTCCTTCTCTCATGCTTGTTCAACCATGAAGCATTCACACTCGAGAACCTAAATAGCGGAGAATTTTCCCTCGTAAGTACTGCTGATGACCTTGGGAGAGCCTTGGTAGAACCTACTTGTGATTTGGCGTAAAGAACGCTGCCTTTTGCCATGACCATGGCGACCGTGTCAGTGGCAGCCGTGGGACGGGGTTGGGCTCGAAACAAAAGGCATTTCTCCGGGAAGCCAGTGTCGCTTTTGTGGTGGCTTTGGTGGCGACGGTTCTCAGCATGATATAGTGAAATGCAATGCCTCAGCTTGTCTTGCTTGTAGGATCTTCGTCTGGGCGAACAGAGGTTGCACCGATCGTGTGATAATGGTGAAGTCTATAGGTCAGATATACCCAGTATGCCAGCAGGCCCTATTTAAGCTTGTTGGACACCCAATCCTCTGCGGGTCTATAACTAGGCGCAATTTAGGAGCACGGGGCAAGACAGCTCAAGTGATGACCAGTACAGTGAGAAAAACAACGTGACTACCGCTGGTGATCAAAGTTCCAAGTATTATGCTGTGAATAGACTGTGCAGCTCATCTGAGCAGTGCATACTGCAGTGTGATACGCCAGTGTGGCGGATGTGGAAATATTGGCTGCAGCACCCGATAGATCTCCCCCGCGTACAGAAACATATCCGCTCAAATTCTCTCAATCCCTTTCTTTCTTTTTGGCACGAATGCCACACTCTCGCGTCTGCCGCCGGTTCCTCTGCTTTCAGTCAACTGATCACGAAGATTCTTGTGGGAGCGACTGGGTTACTTGGTAGCAGAATTGGTCAGAGTTCAGATGCAACGCCAATTGCAGTGTCTCCTGGCCGATTGATACCTGAACTAGAATTGAATATAATCTCAAAGACTGGCGGCGCTTATTCTCCTCAATGTTGGCCTGAGATTTATTAAAGAATGCCATTCCAGAAACGAGGAGCATACAGGACTATACATACTATTTCACCTCTTTGTCTTTCTCTCTCGCCGTCCCCCTTCCCTTCTCTTTCCCCCTCCCTTTTTCCTCTATCTCGCACTCTCTACCTCTGCAGCACCGTCGCCATGGACATGCGTAAGATCGTCCTAGGTCCCACGGTGTTTCTGGGAGGGTACTTCACCTCATCCAGCACCCCTCGACACTCCTTCCACTTGATCCCAATCCGCAACATACACAAAAAGTCCGACTCCTGGCCCTCCACAGCCGATGAGCTGACTCCGTATCGCGTCCTGGGGCTGCAGCCCGGCGAGCCCTACCGCAAGAGCGCCTTCTACGAGCGGGCCAAGCTCTACCACCCCGACCGCCACAGGACCGTGCCGTCCGCGCTGGCCCCAACCGTCCGTGCCTCGCGGTATCGCATGATCGTCGCCGCCCACGAACTGCTCTCGGATCCGCACAAACGGCAGGCCTACGACCGTTGGGGCGTAGGGTGGATGGCTGCCCCGCAGAAGACTGCCGGTGGTGCTCGCCGGACGTACACGTACGCGTACAGCAACCCTTATTCTTCTGCTGGTTATAGCCCTTATGCTTCTGCTGGTTATAGTCCTGGTGGCTCTGGTTCTGGTGCTGGTGCCGGTGCCGGTGCCGATGCAGGCGGCTTCAACCACTATAACACTACCGACAAGGTCCCTCTCGCGCTACGCTTCTTCTGCACGCGCTCCGGCCTCCTTCTCGTGGTTGTCATCCTTGTCTTCCTCCAGACCTGTCTCTTCATCGTTCAGTACAACAAAGCCCAGCTGCGCGCCTGGCAGGTCCACCAGCACTGCCAGCGCTTGCTGGAGCGGCGTCGCACCCGCGCCGGCGATTTCGCCGGTCTTCCAGCCACCCAGCTCGAGCGTTTCCTCCTCAATCGCGACCCCAGTGGCATGGGGCTGACGGGCGAAGAGGTAGATATTTATCGCGGTATGCTGCCTACTTGCGCATATGGTCCGGTGTAGCCACGATTTGGGTCTGGGCAGTGGGTTAGGGTTATAAGAGGACCTCTGGAAATGACCCATGATTTGCGATGGCACCTGGGGGTCCTCGCGGGTAGCCCGGGGGAGGCGCAGGTCCGGCGCGAGGGGGTAAATGCAGATCAGAGACGAATCAAGCCCGGTAACAGGTTGATAATGGCGAGAATTCTTGTATACCAGTTTTTGGATTATTCTGTCGGCGTGGCTGGTCTTTCGGCTGCGTAATTCCAGACGCGTTTATCTTACACAGTCGTGTTAACTATTTCCAGTCATAACAACGAGAGATCAAGAGGATTGTCCCAAGTGCCCATTCCTGAGCCAGCAAGTCAGCAATTTTCGACGGGCCTTGGAGCGTTGAGGGTGGTGACATTGAGGCTACGGAGGCTAGCTAAGAAATCACAGCCGTAGACTAGTCAGCCCGGCCAACGAGGGCTCCGGGTTGTCAAGAGGTTTTTGTTCTTCTCAATAAAGAGCCATACGCTAATGCACACGTGTGTGGCAGCCAGGGCCTTAGTGCTTGGATGTAGTATCGCAATTCGAACAGAAGCGTCAATCCAAGCGAAAACTCTAGCCAGTCACGATGATCCCTGCCACCTCATCTCACCATAGAATAGAAGACACATAACGACGCCTAGCGGAACCTCAATGGCCAGCGTCTTTCAGACAAACTTCAAGTAGCGAATGCGAGCATACCGTTGAACGTGGCCCAGGCATCCCTGATTCTAAGCGTGCCGTCCCCAAATCCGCTGCTGCTCTCCCCAATCTCGGGCTGCAACTTGCCGCCAAACAGGCGCTCGAAAGGCACGATTGGATTATCCTCGGGCAGCATCGAGGCGGCGATGCGGGCAAAAATCGCCCTCGCAGGCAGGGAGACCACCGCGAACAATACAAGCGACAGAACGCTATCGAAGAACACGAGAAGCCTCAGAAGCACTGCAGATGCATGCCTGACAGTAAACGCGCTCATAACGACCAAACCAGCGAGCCTGACGGCAATATGATGCAGATAGAACACCATACATATGACAGCACTGTTCAACGCAGCTGCATGGGCGATGCGAGGCCAGTGTTTGAAGCCGAGCATTCGCCGATAAGGGCTCCGAGGGGAGTTGTCGGCGATCACAAGTCGGACCCAGCCTACCGGCCGGGTGGCCAGGAGCATTCCACCGATGAAACTATCACCCATCAGACCGGACTATTGCCATTCCAAACCGGATTCAACGCGAGAAACAGAACAGCCACGCCCGTATCGAGCCACATGAGGGCCAGATACACCAGGAACCCCCGGAAGCATTACCTGAATCCGCCTCCACCACTGGCGCGTAGATGCTGGATGGCTGAGCGTAACCCGCTCGCGACGGGCTTGTGCGTGGATGCAGCTGCGTCTCCAGGATTGTTAGTGTCGCGGATTTTAGCGGGATCTCCAGTCGAGGCGAAGGTAAGTGGTTGGGTTGGGGTCTTCGACTGCGGTCAGAGTCGCGATAATTTGACCGCAGGAGTAGTCAGCCTGTTCGCAGTGAGTTTAAAAAGTTTTGCTACTTCCTGAAGAAAAAGTATGACTTTATGACTCACCCATAAGATTGCAAACCCAATACAAGGACGGTCGAGAGCACGAGTATGATACCTATCCATTGGCTCGAAGCCGAGCAGATATGATTTCGGTGCTCCGACGTACGAGAACATCACTGACAGATGCTATGATAATTGATCGAGGAGAATCAATGATAGTCATCGAGAGAGAGAGAGGCATCAAAAGGGGGGCTGGCGGTTGAATAGAAAGATTAGCCCTAAATTGTCTCAGTAAAGTTTCCATCAAAATGCAGGGTTCTCTACCGAGGCATCGTCGCCAAGGCCACCTGCATAGTGCCGGACTTGCCATGATAAGCGAAATCTTTATCAAGGGGAACTTGTGGGGTTCGATGAATCTGTGGACACGATCGTGCACTCCATCTTCCAATCATTGAGTCTGCCAAAGCGTCAATTCCCACTATCGATCTGGTGGTGGTAGGGGCCAACAAGCCTAACTTCTGCTAAGCTCATGCCGACGTTAAGTATATGGATTTTGATTAAATAACCGCTTGTTTACGTCGACAGTCGAGTAACATTTGAATTCAAATTGAATGCAAGCGAAGAATCAACTTTCCAGCGCGTTCTTGAGCGAACGGGTAAACTGCTGAATGATCTATAGCCGACTGCCAAGCGAGGGCGATGGTTGAGATGACATTAGACGAGAAGCATTTCGTAATCGAACAGGGTGCTCAACCTTGCTACCCTTGTTCTTTGATTGAATTGATTGAGGTCCGTCACTTTTGCGACATCTGCACTTCTCACCTTTCGCGAGATAATTGAGGCATTGTATGTGGTTCGGGGGCCAAGAAATACAGGATATGCGAAGTCTACTACCAGTTCCGTGCTATCTGTGGGGATTCTGCCAGAAGGATGGGCGCCTCAGGAACTAAGATAGGATTTAGCTTTATCATTTTGAAATTCGATTATGGCTCATTTACACTGGCGAATCTGATTATATCTAATTTCTGATTTGCACAGAGATGCTGTTATCAAATTTACCCAGTAATGCACTAAGTAGTTTGTGATCTACGGTTTCCGAGAACGAAAGGACCTCTGGCAAGTCGTGTTTAACGATCTTGCTCTGGACCGTAGACGCAGGCTGTCGGTAGAAGTTCGTTCCCCCGCAGAGGTAATTGCAAATACTACCACAAAGACAAAAGGGAAATACGTCGAGTATGAGGGCAAAAGCCTCTTGAAACGAAGACGGGATCGGGGAGAGATCAAGCTGCAAGATAGCCCAGTACATCCTCAGATCGCTATTGAATGCGCATCAAGTCGTGGGAGCAAATATAAGCCTTGATTTGAGCAGTCATGGTAGGCTTGTTCTCTGCTCTGCGCCATGAATGGTGGTGAGACGAGGACGCTGACATTGAAGCGAAGCGTAGAGCGCCTGGGCGGTGATGTCGATAGCGTTCCAGGTAGGTAGCCCTAATTAGCATACCCTGCTCCCAAGCCACCGGTCGCGACTTACGGGTACGTGTTCAAGATGGTTAAAATTCACATAGTATGCAGAGATGCTACCTTCGAAGCAGTCGAGTACTTGGCTACAGGCTTGCTAAGTCTACTATCATTGAAAAATAGTGCCGATACTATAGCAATTGGTGTCTCCGAGGGAGTACTTGAGCGATGTCTAACTGCGTGTAAGGAAGGCAATAGAAAGTGATCTGATGCATATCGGCATCGGCCATAGGCTACCTCTTCGTATGACAAAACAAATGTCAAACTTGGTGCTAGACAAATTCCATATAGAAGGAAATCAGGAATCTGTCACCGCGCGGCCTCTTGGATTAATTTACGTGTGCCTCTAACACAATCGTGCTTTACAATCATGAAATTTGCCTTGGCCGTTTATCATTGACTGCCAGGAGGAATCAGGCATTAATTATGGGGAATCAGGCCCTGAGCCCATCCCACGGGCCCATCTACCCTGCGACAACTGTCCCACCATGTCATATCCACCAAGCCCTCTTCAGGCCAGGCAGCTGTATGAAAAAGGTCGGCAGGGACAAGCAAGCAGGAATTTGTCTTAAGCTTTTTGGTGTAGTGGCCCGCACCGCTCCATATAAGTCCGGTCACTGGGCCCCCTACCTCAAATCATTCCACCCTTGTAGCCCTACGACGGCTTAATTGCCCTCTAGCCACGCAAAAGCACGTAGTTGGCGGTGACTCGATTCAGTCATCATATCAACGGGAAAATTAATCACTAGCAGGTGTCGTGCATTCTGGAGGGGGTCACGAGCTGCACGCCAAGCCAATAGAGAAAGCAAGGGTTGTTCTTGAGCGGAGCAATGGCAACTAATAAATGATGTGTCATGCCCATTGACTCACTTACACTAATCACACACTTGTATATCACATCCGTGACTTCACTTCCGAACTCACGGAAAAGAAATCTCAACTACGAATCGAGCCATGTCATCATCATCCCCAATCCAGAAAGTCCTCATTGTCGGTGCGACTGGCCTTCTCGGACCGCACCTAGTGTCCGTTTTCGACGCTGATGCCCAATTCCACGTGTCCATCCTCACACGCCAGTCATCATCCAGAAGTCGGCAATTCCCACCCCATATCACAATCCACACCGTCAGCGGTGAGTACGACAAAAGCGAATCCGAATTGGTCAAGATCTTCACCGGTCAAGATGCTATCATCAGCGCGATCGCCGCACAGGCTGTGCCGCAGCAGAGAGTTCTGATCGACGCCGCCGTCAAGGCTGGCGTGAAGCACTTTGTGCCATCGGAGTATGGACACGATACGCGGAATGAGCAGGCAGCACAACTGCTTCCGCCGTTTTTTGTCACCCACAAGAGACAAGTCGTGGAGTATCTACAGAGTAAGGAGGTTGAGGGACTAAAGTGGACCGCTTTTGTGACAGGTCCGTTTTTCGACACGTAAGTACGGATTCAGTACCCAGGGCTCTTCATTTCTGAGAAAAGGGGCGGTGCTGAAATATTGAGGACATCACAGCGCACTGTCGAACTTTCTAGGTTATGATTTCTCAAGGAAGCATGCCATGATTCTGAAGGAATACGGTGATTATCATTGGTCGACGACTACTTTTCACATCGCTGCCTTGGCCGTCAAGAACGCTATGCTAATGACATCCGAGAAGATAGCGAACAGATATCTGTTCGTTGAGTCTTTCAACGTCTCCCAGAAAGGAATTCTGTGTGCACTCGAAGAGCTGACAAGCACGAAGTGGGATGTGAGTTACCATGACGCAGAAGAGGAAAGACGGGTGGCGGTCGAGAAACTGTCTCGAGGGAACTTCAGCGCGATCCCGACTCTCATGCGCTATGTTACGTGTGCCAGAGGGTATGGAGGAGATTATATGTGTTACGAGGAGAGTGCGAATGACTTGCTATCCTTGCCGGAGGAGAGTCTGCGCAGCGCCTTAACAAAACTGTTAAACTGAGATTTGTAGTATAGCGGTTCCGACAGAAAGAGATGCATGCCTGCGTTCGAGGTTCTAGCGAGGTAGACAAATCTAGACCCAGACAAGTGCAAGCGCAAGTCCGACCAACGCGTACAGCAGACTTCCCAATACCCACACCAACCCCGTTCCTATACCGCCTATCCTAAGTCCCAGATTGAAGACGTTCGTGAAGCATAGACTGCCAAGAACGGTTCCCACAAACTGTAAGAGCTCGATCGCTGAGTAAAGTCTTGCGGTTTCTTCCCGGTTAACTAGAGCGGTGGCGAGGGATCTTGTGACTATGGGCAATCCGACTCCCATAGCATGGACACATACACTTGCAATCAAAGCGTATGCTGATGGAGAAAGACCGATCCCGAGAGATCCTAAAAGAAGAGCGATAAGGCTGAGACGAGCGACCTGGAGGTCTCTCCTTGGGAGGGATAGCGAATGGAAGACCTTCTTTGATAGGTATGGAAGTAAGAAGAGGAACACAGGAATGGTGATAGCTGCATGGAGGGAAACAATCAGGTTCGCTCGTGCTAGCGTCCACGTGAATTGTGTTGAGATGTGCTGTGACAAAAAGGAAGAGGCGCGCTGCGCAACCTCCACCGTGCCAAAGGAGAATAGAAGCAAGAGTATACAGGGATTAAAGACGAAGAGGTAAGGTTGCATCAGGCGTCTGATCTTAGTCGGCAGTGGCAGGTATGCGGACTCTGGCTTCCAAGATGTGTTGCTAGTCGGTTCTTGCTCATGATCCGAGCGTGGCGCTGTCGATTCCTGTCTTTTCACCACCATGTTCATGGTCTCGGGAAGAGAGAGCGCACATCCCAGCCCCGTCATAACGATACCACAACCAAGTAGCAGAGGTATCCAAGGATTGAGAGCCATTAGCCCAGAGCTAATCATGCTAGCAAGGAAGCTCGCCACTTGCCCGGCGACTCCGACCCGAAAGAACAGCGTTGCACGCTGCGCATCTGACGTGAGATCTGCCAGCATGGTCCAGATTACAACTAGTGCTACTGCTGGTCCTCCACCTATGATCCAACTGAGGGATGCCAGCCAGATAGCTCGAAGGGGCAACACATTAGAGAACCAGAGGACGGAGTTTGTGATGACTGCATTCAGCAGAAATCCAGGAACAGTCAGGCGGATGGCTCGTCGGCGACCATATCGGTCCGCCAACAAGCCATAGGGAATGGCGCAGATAGCACCTGCAGGCAATGTCAGCGTCAATTGAGTTTCTCCGGGCCGAGCTTGACAAACATAGTAGACCCTCGAGTAGGTCGGAATATCCTTTCACAGTGGCAACTTCCGTCTGCACCTCGGCTATCTTGCACAGGTGTTCTGGGAGATGACCCGACACCGGCAACCGAGCTGGGTCGTGGTGACGCCAATAATTATCGCAAGCGATGGCCTCAATGATTCTAATCATGGGACCAGGAATCATCTGGCCTCCAATCTCAAATGATAACAATATCACTATCAAGGTGATCAATAGTCGCAGGCGAGTGCGGGGTGATATTTCTGAGTCTGGCCGGCTGCTACACTTTGATTGACCCGGTGCGCCCGGTTCATTCTGCTGCTCTCTTGAGAGGAACGGTTCATCTTCGCCATGGTGCTGATGACCCGGTTCAGAAGATGTGCCATGTATAGTCATGTTCGAAAGCACAAATGGAGTGAAGTGAGAAACGGGAAGTCCTGGAATGAGAGACAGTGATAATACACAAAACCAGTGCGGGGTCGGCGTCGTACAAGCAGAAAGGGCGGACTGCCAGTCTTTGAAAGGCAGCGCGAGGGGAATCCAAAGAGATCAGCGGTGATTGTCTCCATGAAATGTCTAGTGGCTGTGGCCAATGAACAACGAAGTATGGATGTTGATCACAAACACGTCGATCCTTGCAGGGCAGAGGAATGCTGGGTCGGGTCGACCGCCTGATCACGTCATGAACCATTGCTCCAAGCAGGTCGGGCCAGAAGATCCTAGCGTGAATCTCTCGATCCCAACTACATTATAGATGAGTATTATATTTCATGAACGTCACCTTAAGAAGAAATATAGGGTCGGTGCGGGGACCGGAGAGCTGCGTGGGGAGTGATCGCCCTGCCTTGTAGATCCTAACCCTAAGTGTTTACTGTATTGTGACCTCCCCAAAAGAAAAGCAATAAGACGCTTAGAAGATGCTCTCCCGCATGCATTCCTCTCTAACTGTAAGCCAAACGTGATACTTGATTCACTCATATCCGGTTTCTGCACCACCGTGAAAATTAATACAATAACTGATTCTCCGATTACTGATGGTCATGAGGCATATGTGGGTGTGGGTCCCCGAGAACTTGCCCTTCCTGCATATGATGGTCACCCAACTTCACGCCTAGTTCGTAGTCTTGTTTTTTCCATGGGGCTGGCCACACGAAGGCGTCCTTGGGAGCATGCATCGCGTCGAACTTGTCGGCGTCAACAGCATTCTCATGCTGCCACTCTGCCAACGCATTGAAGTCCCGACATTTGCGATTCACACTGAAATCCGGCCATGGAGCCTGACGGCCCTCCACCCAGTCCAGAGTCAGTACCTCTGTATTAGCATTGCACTGAATGTTTTGCAGCAGTAGATCAGTGCAATGGCCAAGATGAATCCACCCGAATTTGTCTTTGTGTTCCATTTCAGGTTCATAGCCTGGATAGTCGGCGAAAGCAGCTTTACGCAACATGTTCAGACAGTGGATTTGCTGAGATTATACGAATGTCAGTTACTGAGACGGTTGTATTGGGGATCAATTGACCGGGGAAAGCAGAACGACGAGGGGGACCTTACATGCATCACATCGAGCTGAACCATGTACGCATCATCGCCGAAGCCCCAATACTCATTATCAAACCGAGCTATTGTTTCAGGATCTTTGCCTAGCTTCAGAACCTGTTCTCGGGTGACAACATGGGTCAAGACCTTCTCATACTTCGCCCAAGCGGCGTCGTTTGCAGCGCTGGGCTCCTCTCGGGCGATCGAGACCTCTGGTAGAGGAAAGAACGTGCCATTCAGCATTGTGGTGTAGCTGGGGACCTCTATGTCATCTAGAACGGGTGCTACAATGTAGTGCATGCTCGTCAGCTGCGAGAAGCAGATAAGTCGGAGTGGATGGACCTACACCACCATGACACTGGCCTAAGAATGGCATTTTTCTCTTCCTTCGAGAAACTGCCCTTACCACTGAGGATTAGAGAGACAGTGATGCTCAGTATGCCAACGTTTGCAATTGTCAGGTAGATCCAAGCGGTCGAGGGACCTCGTTCGTTTGGACTCCTCTTTGTCAAGAGCTCCTCTGACTCAATGTCTTCCTCATAGCCGTCGTGACTCTCTGTCTTGAGCGAATGGAACTTGAACTCTCGGCGAAAAGGCTTCAGAATGTCCGAAAACCCCATGTTGGATGTCAAGAATATTGCGAGAAGATAGTGAATGAGAATTCACTCAAGTGAAGACAAGCGTAGGTAGCAATGCCCTAAATTAAAATAGAGTGTTAGAGCTATTATTGCGACGGTGAAAACCACCGGGATTATCCACCTGAGTAAAAGAGGCAAGATCACATTATACATATTTAGAAATGATCGACAATGGTTCTTCGCTCGTTCTTCGAGGCACTGTCGGAGCTGGGACGACGATCACAGAGGCGGACATGCAGTGACATGCATGACAAAAACAAGATGGCGGTTTAACGCATGATAGGTCGAGCAAAAAGAATCCCTAACTGGGACGTCATGATTACATGAATGTTTTCAACCCACCTACAGTCGGAATGAAAACACTAGTGAGACTGACTGACTCCGTGCATCACGACATGATGGTGTGATGCCGGGCGAGGAATGCATAAGCAGCCTTGGTGGAAGGATGGAACAAATACCTCATGGCAGGTAGGGGTAGAAGAGGTCACTAACTTGGACGATATCTTACACATATCTTGAAAGAGCTCCCTCAATTTGCTATTGGACTTGAACACATACTTGTTAGGAGGGCTGGCGTATTAGTCCTAAATCAAACCAGGAGTCAATCCTTCATCTTGGCCATGACATTATACCAGGTAGTGCCATGCATGAACCTAATGCTATACAGAAAGCCCGCAGCATCAATTTGTTTCTCAGACATGCATAATATAGATGCCAAAAGATGTAGGGGGCATATAGTGTCACGCGATGTGAGTTGGAAAATCAATATACCTGGTCATATTCTGTCTCGTAGCGTAGTATCAAGATAGCGGGGTTTCCACGAATTACCAAATAGGGGGCATGACTTATACAGATATGGGTGCAAGAACTACGTAAGTGGCTGTCGCCGCGATATTAAACATGTAATTTTCATTGAAGATGATACGCGATAGTCAAAATCGTACACTGCTGGAATGCTTTTGCCGAACGTTACCGAGCAAGTGAGATGAACGCGCTCCTTTCGAGAATTATAAAGAATCATAGCCCCTCCCCGTCAAGGCTCTCTTCATCATCAGCATCACCTTCTCATCGTTCTTTGCCTTGCCTTCTTCGACCCTCTTCGAGCCTCAAGATGCACCTCTCATACATTCTCGCTCTCCTTGGAGCCACTGGAATTACTTTGGGGCTTCCTGTCTCCAACGATGACCAGCTTGAGTCGACTTCTCAAGAAGTAGACAAGCGCTTTTACTACATTACCTACGCTCCCGAGAAGCGCAGTGAGGAGGCTGTTGACAAGCGCTTCTACTACACTAGCTACGCCCCCGAGAAGCGTGATGAGGAGGCTGTTGACAAGCG